>NW_012267219.1:3990756-4030573 GCF_000151885.1 Dipodomys ordii
TGGTTGGACAAGTTTACATTCCCACCAACAATGAAGTAAGGTTCCTTTCTGTCCACATCCCCTCCAGCATCTGTTGTTATTAGAGTTCTTCTTTTTTGCCGTTGTAGATACATTTTTATGGGTTAAGATAAAACAATGTATGTAGCCAGCAGTATGTAGCCATGCTTTTCCCATTCAGGAGAAAGTTGATGTAGGATTCTGTGTTCAAAAACACTGAACAAGATTTTCCAGTGAAGAATTGGCCCCTTGTATCTTGGTCCCCTCATTGGAGATTAAGACATAGCACTAATATTATCTGTCACCTTTTGCTTATTCAAGATAAACTGCACAGTTAATTTTTTTCTTGAGAATATGATCTGAAAATGGGGTATGTGGTTGTGGGGAGAGGGTAATGAAAATGAAAACAAGTGGACATAAGGAGGTTATTTATTTAATTTTTCCTTCTAATTGTATCCACAGAGACTCAACCTTTTGTACAGTAGCAAGGTTCAGTCCTGTGAGTGCATACTAACTTCTCATTGTCTGGAGATCTTAAAATAATGCTTGAACGGATCCCAAATAAATCAAATTGGAATCTCTAGAACTGAGGTTGGGCATTGATACTCTAAGCTCCTTTGCTCACTTTGTGATTCTAATATGCAGGTGGGTCCAAGTGCCTCATTAGAGCAGAAAAAGGAATGGCAGATCTTAGAGTCTGTCAAGGTTGTGTTTGAATTCCAGATCTATTGCTCTTGTGCTTGACAACACTGGGCAGTTTTGAAGCTTCCTGACTCCATGTTCTCAACTGCACAGAAGCAGTGTGCCTTCATCAGAAAGTTGTTTAGGAAATAAAATGAGAACATGTGGGATTTAAGTAGCATGGGGCCTTGCATATAATTACGGTTTAATAAAGTAGGGTTATTATCACTATCATTATCATTATTAAGCTTTGACAAAATCATCATTTCTATACTTAAACATAGGACAGTAATAGAAAGAAGACAGTCACTAGAGAGCATTCCACCAGCTGCTGTTTGTTGGATGAAAGATGATAATATAATATTTCTACTTATTCAGTGTATTTTGTTTTTTTTTTTTTTTTTACCAGATTGGCCTCAAACTTACAAGTTTCTTGCTTCAGCTTTCCAAGTACTGGGATTAAAGATATTTACCACATTACTGGGATTAGTAGATTAATATTTCTCAATGTTAAGACTCTTCTTTCAAAATTAAAATCTAGTTTATTCATTTTAACCTTAATTCTATGATTTTTTTTTACATTCTAAGAATGCTGAGAATGTTAAAGCATTTACAGTACAGGGAAATTGTTTTCCTCTTTCTTTTTATTGCAACACTACAAATCATTTATTCTGTTTTTGTTTCCAAAATAGCTAGCTAAGACACATTTGAGGTCTTTGAATCACAGTGTCTCTAGAGTCTGTAGTCAAAATTCTACCATCCATTATATTAGATAAGCCAGGCATTTTATTAGCAATAGAGTTGCAATAATGGTTTTATTTTGTATTGTTATTAGTTTGTTGTTGTTGTAGTTGGCTTTGAACGAAAAGCTTTACACTTGTTAGACAGTTGCTCTGCCACTAAAACTGTGCCTATAAGCCCTTTTTGCTTTAGCTATTTTCAGATAGAGTCTTATGATTTTCCCAAAGATCCTCCTACCTGTACCACTTGTGCACCTGGGATGTTAGGTGTACATCCTTATGCCAAGTTCTGTGCAATGACTTTGACAGATGATGCCATTGTACTCACAGGCTTTATTTCTTAGAACTGCTTAGGGTCTATGTCCAATAAGTCCATAGGCTTGACACATTCACCTCTTAGCCTTAGGGCCCACCTCCAAAAGCACTCTTCAGTGTTTTTCTTTATGAAATTACTAGCTTGGTTCTAATCTACATTAATCAGTGTATTATCATGGTAGCAAAACAGCTAAGAAAATAAAGGAGAAGGAATTCATTTTTGCCTCACAATTGTCTCCATTGTCAGCTAGCTCCATTGTTCTGGGCATGAGGCAAAGGTAAAACATGGTGTCAGAATCAAGGTAGAACAAAATAGCTCATTTAATGGCAGACAAACACAAACACACAGAAACAAGTGAAACATATTAGGAACAAGATACAACCTTCAAAGGTCCCAGTGACTTAGATCATCCAAATAGGCCCAACTTTCTAATACTTCCACCGTGTCCTGAAATAGCACCACCATTGGCCACCAAGTGCTCATCACATGAGCCTATGAGAGACATTTCATTCTCAGTCCCATACCAACTCACCTTGGCCTTTTAGCCTGATTCTGTACCTGCCAGTGTATTCCAAAGAACAAGTACACATCTATGGCCCCTCATTCCACTATCCATAAGCTTTTTCAGTAAGTCTTTTTGCATGTCTAATCAAGTCCAAACCATGTGGGCAAAACAGAAAGGGCTCCGTTGAATTCGGAGCTCCCAGATTTCAGTGTAAATCTTGTTTCTGTAGCTTTTAGCTATGTGAATGTGAGTGCTATTACTTTTATTCTCTAAGCTTGCTGTATCATCTGTAAAACCAAGACGAAAGTTCTGCCTAGGGTTGAGATAAGCATTAAAGGACCTATCTTCTGCAAGTCATCTAGTACAGTGCTTGGCTCCCAGTAAAAGCTCAACTAACATCAGTCATCATCTCTGACCTTCTAATTCTGCACATAACCAGTTTTTCCAGTTTCTTCCCATACACTCATGTCCTTCTGTTTTTTACACATCTTCATGGCCCTCTGCATCCACTGTCCTCTCATGCACACGGCCTCCATTTCCTTGTTCTGTGGGTCTTTATCATCCACATGGTCATCTGATCCTTTCTGCCATATAAGATTTTTTCCCCCTTAGCTTTTAACCTTCTTTTCTCCTACTTCTTCCAGAGATTAATAGTCAAAATGAATTTCCAGCCACCTATTCATAACCCTTGCCATCCATTCACCACAAACTTCTACACTGCCTTAAGTTCCGATCCATGTGGAATCCATCACCATTGTATCCATCCATGGATTGTATCCATCTTCTCCCCTCGTGGCAGAGGTGTGGCTTTTCCTGTTTCAAAAATTTGGGCTGTATTTTCCCATGTCCACTAAGCCTTCCTGAGCCCCTACCATGATTTATTCATTTTTTAAGAAATATATTTAAGTAGTTATACAGAGGAATTGCCATTTAACAAAGCAGTTTAGGATGCATGATTTCTTAAAAAAAGAAACAATCAAAATATTTAGTGAATCCATTAATTAACATATTTATTGCATCACAGAAACTACAAAACCTAGATCTATTTAAGACAATAATACTATTATTATCAATTATGTTTCCAGAAAAAAATTAACCAGATCCACCAAGCTTGATTTACTTTATAGAATGATAGGAAAAGTAAAAAAAAAAAAAAAAAAAACAAACTCTTATCTTCCCATAAAAGCTTCTAAAAGTCTTAGGGACTTCAAGTTCATCCAACAAGTTCATAGCAATACAATAGTCAACATCCATAAGACTTAGGATGCAGAAAAAGCAACAAAAGACAGGACACTCAAATGCAGGATAAAATGCTCATGACTTAGAGTGCTGGCCAATACAGTCATGATTATTCTTGTCTACCAAAGCCTAAAGGACAAGCTTTACTTCATCCTCACCTTTGCATTGGCCAGTAGAGAAACAGAATAAATGTAGAAGACTGAATTCTGAGCTTAACACAAGCTAATATTTCATCTGGCTACATGGCTTATGTAAATCATACCTTCTTTTCTCCTTATCTATATATTTCTTTTACAATAAATTGATGTACGTGAATATTGTATGCTGGATATGTATCATGTTTTGTTGCTATATTTCAGTTCTTTTGAAGATGATCTTTGTTTTCTCTACTTAAAGATAAAACAATTATTTAGGACTGTGTGGTTGTAGCTCAGAGCTAAAGTGCTTTTACGCGGAAAGACCCTAAATTCAATCCCCAGTACCATAATGAACCCATAAACAAAATAAGATGTTGAAAACACTATAACTATTCAGTGGTCTTATCATCACAAGTCTTTTCCACATCTTTCATGCATAGGTAGATAATAGAGTGACCAACTATTCTGGTTTGCCAGGAATGAAGGATTTCCTGGGCTTAAACCTCCATATTCCAAAGTGTTAAAATAAAATTGCAAAAATAAAGCACAATCATGTTCACTGCAACATTGTTTACCATAGTTAAGATATGGAATCAACCCACATGCCCCTCAGTCAGTAGAAGAATGGATCAAGAAAATGTGGTATATCTATATAATGGAATTCTATGCTTCCATCAGAAAGAATGATATTGTACCATTCATAAAGAAAAAATTAATTTGAAAAAAATTAATTTAAGCAAAGTAAGTCAGAATCAAAAAAATATACATTGCATAGTTTCCCTCATTTGTGGTAGCTAGAATGTGTCTATACATCTACATGTAAACACACTGGATGGTAAAAAAAATGCACTGGGACATGATGAAATTATATAGGATTATAGACATTCACACAGTGAGACCAAAAGAGGATATTCTTAGGAGCGGATCACAAAGGCTCAATAGCTATGTGCATAGGATCATATAAAATAATATTTTATGAAATGAACTCCAAGAAATGGAAATAAGACATTTAATCTGATTGATCAAATTCCTCAAAAGAGTTGGTGCTGGTGGCTCACACCTGTAATCCTAGCTACTTAGGAAGCTAGGATCTGAGGATTGTGGTTCAAAGGCAGCCCAATCAGGAAAGTCCATGAGAAACTACATCCAATTAACTACCAAAAAGCCAGAAGTAGAGGTGTGGCTGAAATGGTAGAGCACCAGCCTTGAATGAAAAAGCCAAGTAAGAGTTTGAGGACCTGAGTTCAAGTACCAATATTCTGTCTCTGTCTCTATGTCTCTGTTTCTGTCTCTCTGTCTCTGTCACACACACACACACACACACACACACACACACAGAAAAAAGGGAAAAAAAGAAAAGCAAAATTCTTCAAAGAGGAATGACATTTCTTTTGGAATAAAGCAGCATATATATTATTAATGCACATGAGTGTTTAAATGAAATAACTCACTTTACACAGTGAATCTGAGGGGAGCGAACATATCTCTGTTGAATTGCTTTGTGTGCTGAAATACAGCAAACTTAGGGGGATAGAATAAAGAAGTTTCAGCAAAGAAAATAAATGACTGCTCTTCACAAATAGAGTTTGTTCTTTACTATTGGCAGCCTCCTGGCTCCCCGCCCCCCCTTCCCATGTTTATCTTCTAGGAGGTAACCTTGCCATTTATTTTATTTCTTCTCTGCAAGTTATTTGCCTCCAGTTTCATCAGTAGAACTGTCTTTTTCTACTCCTTCTCAATTAAGATAACTTCTGCAACATGGAGAGCCTGAAGTGGAAGGGGCAGTTACATGGGGATGACAGTCCACCCTTTCTGAAGAACTAATTTTTTCCTGTCAAAAATTCCAGAGGAAGAATATATGTGAGGGTCTACTTAATTTTTTTCTTTCTTCTTTTAATACCTTAAAATTCAAATGAATGGAATTTTCTGTGACTGGTTTTAAGAGAAATTTTTTAAAGAGAAATTCTTTAAAAGCATATTCCATTTTCTTCTTTTCCATTCCTTTCTTCTCCTTGAAAGCCAGAACTTACACAAAGAGCAAGAGAACCCTGCTTCTCTGAGTAAAGAGGCCCTTCTGGGCAAGCCCTTGGCCCATAGAAAACCCACCCCCCCTTCCCAGGGAAATCAGATCCTGGGGCAAAATAGGTGAAGAAAGATTGAGCAGCTGTTAAAACATTTAGTCTGTTTTTCTCCTCAACCCCTGCTGGTCCCCTTGCTTCCCAACCCCCTTCCCCACATGATCTTTCCCCTCCCTGGGCGGTATGCTGGAAACCTCAGGACCCTCAGCATGGAGCAAACAGGAGTGAGGACATTCCCTGGCCTCCCTCCCCTTCTCCACCGCCATCTTCCCACTAGCCTCTCCACCCTCCTGGCCACTCTCCTGGAGGACAGTGGGAAGATTGATTGGATGGTTTTTTCTTCTTCTTTTCCTTCTTTTCTTCTTCTTCTTCTTCCTCCTCCTCCTCTTCCTCCTCCTTCCCTCCTCTTCCTCCTCCCTCCTCTTCACTCCCCCCTCCCCTCCCCTCCCCCTCCCCCTCCTCCTCCTCCTTCTTCTTTTATTTTTTTGCTATTTGCCGTGCCTGCAGCCACAGCTTGGTTTAATTAGGGAATCAGAGCGTTTCTTTTATGTAGGTCACATCAGGTTTTGATTCCTGATCTCATACAGATATCTATAACCTTCCTGAAAAGTCAGAAATAGATGTACAATTAGAAATTTTAAAACAAAAGAGATAATTTTCTTCCCTATAATTCTTACCAGAGTAATGTTATAGTAACATAGCCATACCCTCTTCCCCTTCTTTTCTCTCTGTCTGTCTTTTTCCCTCTCTGTCTCTCTTATTATCAGAATAAGAGTGCTATGTTATTTTCTTCCACCACACTCTTGTGGTCTAACTCTCATATGTGGAACACATCTAACATTATTAGCAGGGATCTTGTGTGTGTGTGTGTGTGTGTGTGTGTTTGCTTGTGTGTGATGGGATGGTTGTTGGTTATTTGCTTGCCTACAAGTGCTTTTGCTCCTGAAAGAGTTGAAGAGTTTCCTTTCTATGGAATTTAACACCAAAGGCTCTATCTGGGAGAGAGAATGTAAAAACAATTACTTAGTTAATCTTTGAGATGTAATAAGTGCAAAGTAGTAAGACAGAGATAGCAGACTGGGCATTATAATGAAAATTCATGAGCTGAAACCCCAAATTAAATATGTTTTAAAGGCTATAGACAGCCCCAAGGAAACCCTGTCGAAAGGATTTGTCATGCACAAAGAATACTTGTTGGCAGAAGGCCACGCGTGAACCACTGATGATTATGAAAGTCTGAATGGGGAGCATGAATTCTGGTATTGCCTTAGAACAACATCTAAGCTAATATTATTTGCCTTTCAGAATTTGTTATAGTTGGGGCATGATTCTGATATTGATTGCTGTCCACTTACTAAGTTTTATGCTTACTTTTGCTCATAGGAAATGTGAAATTTTAGCAGCCAGATGACACATCAATGTAAGCTACAGACAGGAACACTGAAGAGCAAGACAGACATTTTACCCTTCATCTCCAGCTCCACCCTATTTTGTTTCTTTCAGAATATATGCTGATACAGGAAATGCATACTTAACCAGACCAATGTGACATCATGCAATCTGCCACCCACGGGTAATTAATTAGACTACTCAATGAGTGTCAAGCAAACAAGTGAACATTGGAGGGTGGCAGGATGATGAAGCAAGGTCTGTTTGCATTTCCTGGATGAGCTGTGTGAAACACTGACATGAAATACAGTCAAATACTTGAAGTTTTGCACCTCTCCAAATATTCAGGGAGCCTATTAGTCCTCCAGGGCTCCATTCCAAATTGTGCAAAGCTGCTGGAAAGGGATGGCTGTCAGTGGAGTTGGTGTCTGGACTGTGGGAGAAGCTCACAGACTCATTATTTTCCAAATGAAACGGGAACCACAGCTGTCTATTTTGATACATTTGATGAAACTGCTAAACTAAGGGTCAGAGGGAGACTGGGGAACCTTTAGCTGAGTTTCTGAGCCTTTAACTGACTTTCCAAACTTACTGGGCAGGAAGTATCATGGTAATAGGACCTGCCATGACATCTCTGCTACATTCTCTGTTGGGAACCACATCTTTGAAACTGCCTGTCTCAGGATATTTTATTCTTGTTCTCCTGGCTGTGACTCACCCTTGTGAATAATCTCCAAGAAGACTAAAAGGAATTCATTATGGTTTCAAATTGCTTCAGGCAGAAACTTTGCTTTCACCTTTCAGCAGAGGTTGCCTTTCAGGGGAGATGTGTCAGTACCAAAGACATTGAAAAGGGTGGAGTTTATCTACCTCCAAATCAAATTTCAGTTGCCAGAGGTCACCACTGCAATCCGAGATCATTTAAGAGGTGTGGATGATGGTTTTGAAATCACTCTGCTATTTATTGCTAAATTCATTATGTAGCGTATAGAGACCTGTATTTTGTTATGGCTGGGAGTTAAGCCATAGACTTTCTCACATTTGTATTTGGTGGTAGGTTAGCCCAGTGCATTGAAATGGGTGAAAGAACGATCTCCAGTGTATTCTGCAGACCTGCAATGCCCCCTCCTGTCTGTTTTACTAGGGATGGAGAAATTCATTCAGATTGATGAAAGTTGACCCTGGCAGGTGAAAACAATGTTTACACTTTTCTCTATCACTGTTTCTCCAGGGTTGGGGAATCGTTTTTTGTGCTGAGGGCAGTTTTGGATATTTATAACATCATTTGAGGGCCATACAAAAGTACCGATACAGGCAGATAGCCAAGCGCAACCAATGAGAGGCATGTGAGGAGTATGTATGTCTGTTCTATCATGTACCAAATGATTTCACAGGCTTTGTATGTGCTGCCCACTAGCTAGAAAAATCAGAGATGCTGCTGCATGCTGGCAACTGAAGCCTCTAATCCTACCTACTTAGGAGGCTGAGATCTGAAGATCTCAGTTTGAAGTCAGCCTGGGCAGAAAAAATATCAAGTAATGTTTACCTCCAATTAACCAGCAAAAAAAAAAAACAAAACAAAAAAACAAAAAACAAAAACAGAGGTGGAGTTGGGGCTCCATAGTAGAGTATGAGCCATATATGAAAGAGCTAAGGAAGAGTATCCTGGCTCTGAATTCAAGCCCCAGTAACACACACACACACACACACACACACACACACACACACACACACAACCATACTTTACTCAGGCAAATTCTATTCTATTTGCTCACTTTGCCTCCTATAATCAATAATAAATAAAATACAATACTTATGGTTGTACTGTTTTTATGACATTGCTCAATTAAGCTCAATTCTCTTTGTCACTACAAAGGCAGGTAGCACCCCCTTACAGTGATCTGCAGGCTACTTCACATATTGTACACTGAAGTAGCAACAGATACTTTTCAGCCACTAGGATTTTAATGGAAATGATCAACTGGAGCTATGTGTACTGTCTATCTACCTGTACGAAGTTCGTTGATTCATTATATAAGTCATGCACCGATTTATGAAATATATACAGGTTAGGCCTAGTCTTAACTCCAACTGACTTCTCAAAAAGAAAGTGGCAAGATCCTTATGCAGAAGCAATAGTCCTGACTTGGTTCATATTCTCTAGTTCTCCACTGTTTTTTTTATGGATACTTTGCTGAGTCTTCCATCGTTTATACTCCTATTGTCTGCACACAACAGTTGTTTCTCTTGGCTAGGCTTCTGACAAATATCAAACAAGTTTCTCAGGACTGTCATTTTCCCATGAGGCTTCCCCAATTGTATTTTTATTAAATATTTGTTTCTAATATTTTATAAAAATGAATCCATATTCTTTTTGCACCAATGGAATATGAATCTTTTCCTAAGACTGGAGGTGTGTGCATGTACATATATGTATGTGTGCGTTTGATTTTTAATCAATTAATTTTTTTTGGTGCTGAAGATTAAATCTAAGGCCTTGCCTTGCTAGGCAAGTGCTCTACCCCAAAGATACATCCCCAGACCTCAGTGAATGAAAGTGAGTTGTGTTTCTTTAATATAAATGCATTTAGACATGTTAGATTGGGTTTGGGAGGTGAGATGCAGATACTAAATGTTTTCCTCTGTTTTACATAAAAATAATGAATGCCAAAATGATAGCTTCAATATTTTAGATTTTTTTTTTGGTCGGTCGTGGAGCTTGAACTCTGGGCTTGGGCACTGTCCCTATGCTCTTCAGCTCAAGGTGGGTGCTCTACCCCTTGAGCCACAGTGCCACTTCCAGTTTCCTAATGGTTTATTGGAGTTAAGAGTCCCACGGACATTCCTGCCAGGCTGGCTTTGAACTGTGATCCTCAGATCTCAGCCTCCTGAGTAGCTAGGATTACAGGTGTGAGCCATTGGTGCCCGGCTCAATATTTTAGATTTTTGTATGTCTTTACTTAGGTTGGTCAAAACAACTATTAGATTGAGCCCAATTTAACTTAAAACATGAGTTAATAGATTTCCATTGTTGCAATGGCTCATCCTGTGTCCTTGTTTCAGCATTTTGTTATTCCCCTTCCCCTCCCCAAATGTTGGAAATGAACCTTACAACCTGGGCAAGCGGGGAGGAGCAGTGGAGGTGGGGGAGGGAAGGGATATTTGGAGAAACACAAAGGAGGGGGTAAGGATGCTCAACAAGAAATGCACTCATTACCTTACTCATGTAACTGGAACCCCTCTGTACAGCATCTTTACAATAAAATAAAATAAAATAATGAGTTAATAGATTCTTTTCACATACAGGTGGGCATAACATTTCCATATCACTGTTTTGGGTGTGAAGTAAAACATCTTCAAATACTATTCTGAGGACAGAAAAATAATGTTATGAGTGGTCACAGCTGTTAAGGTGAGTTTCTGTCCCATCACGTATTTTGAGGCTTCCATCATATTAGTGACTCTTCCTTTTCTTTTTGTAGATAGAAAAACATCCATTCAGAATAATAGCACATAGAAAGAGATGACCATCAATGATACATATTAAAAAGCTTCTTTCTTTATTTAATAGTCACTGAAATGATTATAACCTAGTCACAAAGCAACAAATACTCACCTTTGGCTCATTCCTCATCCATAGAAAGTCTTTGTTGAGTAGGGTCTGGAGAGGAGGCCTTTATTGTGGAAATGTTTGCCTTCTGCTCCTTTGATGAGTCAGATCCTGTCCAGATGTCTATGGATCCTATAGATATTCATTTTTGTCAAATATTCCCACTGGGTCTTCCAACTAGTACTCTACCACTGACGATGACCTATTTTCCTATGTCATCGGGTGGTGGAGGCTTTTTTTGCCTTTGGAACTGGATCTTAGCCGAGAAAGGGGAAACTTTTCAGGACTTGTGATGAGGCTGAACATGAAGATGAGTGTAGAAGTCAGAGGGCTTGATGAATATTTAAGCACTGATCAGATTCCATGAGAATGTTGTCCTTTTCGGTTTTTCTATTTTTAGTGGTTTTTTTTTTATAGCAAAAGCTAACAAGTACAGATTCCCATAATGTGTCCTGTGTCCACTACAGCAAGGGTAGGGGGACTTGCAGGCAACCAAGCCTAGAAGCAAGTAAGAAAACTAACACTGTGAAATGAAGTGTGTCAGCGAAAGCATCTGCTGCTTTATATAAAAATGTCTTAATTACCACTCGCCCAATAGGAAACTTTTGCCCAACAGAAAGGATGAAAAATCTAACCAGGAAAACAATTAGTCAAATGGAGGCTGGCTATGTCAGCTACTCTTAGTCCAAGAAGCTGCTTCCTACAGAACAGACAAAACAGACTACCGATATAAACTTTTCAGGTTCTAGCTGTTCTTTAAAACATTTTTTTTTTACATTTTGAGAAAATGGCTTTTCAAAAACTGCATATGCATAAGATATCACCTCCTCCCCAAAGACATTTTAAACTTTTTGGGATGAGCATGGAAAATTGTAATAGGTACACAAATGACAAAAGCAGTGTTTTGTGGTAATGATAGAGAGAGAGGCCCCATGTGAGGGGCTTTCCAAGTGTTTGCACTTCCTTAGAGTTCTCTAAGGAGACAGGGGCTGCCATTGTGTTAGAATCCAACACTGGAGGACTGTGGCTTTGAACATGTGTGTCTGGTGGGAGAGCCCAGAATCCTAGCCCTAGTTATATGGTACCTATGACACATTTAATTATATGGTGCCTATGACACAGATACAGTTGCTATTTCTGATCACAGATACAGTTGCTCTTTCTGATATCTGTAAGGCCATCTCTGAGAGCTCTAAAAGGAAAACATAGATTGCTTTTCTTCTCAATTCTTTATTAAACCATTCCAGTTGCCCCATATGGATTCATTCAATCAGCCATCAACACTTACTCAATATCCACTTTTTCCTTTCATTTTTTCCTACATTTCTCTCTTATTAGTCTATAACAAACAAGAGCCTGGAACTTTGGTGATTTAAATCATTACAAAACCCATAAACACACTCAATTGTCTACTTCTTTGAGCAATTCTCAGAGGTGGAGCCTAACTCCTCTCTCTTTGAATATGGGTTGCACCTGGAGGCTTTCCTTCCAAAGAGCAGAGGGTGGAAATAAAGGAGTGGGACAGTGACTTGGCAGAGGAGAGTCAACTACTTCAGCAAGTGATCAGCTTTAACATCCATACCATGTTGATAGCATATGCCCTTCACAGGAGGTGATGAAAATCACATTTTATAATCTCTTTGGTTTTTCCATGAAAATATATACCACCTCTGTCTTATCATGAAGAAAATATCAGATAAATCCTAATTGAGGAGTAGTCTATTTCATTTGATGTCCTATCAAACGAAAAAGGTAGTAATAGGGAAAACTGGGCACTGAGGCATATGGGAACTTGCTCTGTTATCTTTACAGTACTGTTTGTCAATATCTAAACTACTCTGAATAAGTTTATTTTCTAAATTGAAATGCTAGAAAAAATCAGTAATATACTCTAAAATGTATTGATTTTGTTTTTTTATATAGTCATATATTTCTATAGTCACATGTACAGATTTAATTTCTTCCCCAAATGTGTAACTTCACTGAAGTCTGAAGAAAAAATTCTGTACCTACTGTTTCTGTGTATGTGTATGTGTGCGTGCATGTTCTAGTCCTGAGATTTAAACTCTGGGTCTGGGCTCTGTCTCTGAAACTTTTTTTCTCAAAGCTAGAGCTCTACCACTTGAGTCATAACTCCACTTCTAGCTTTTTTCTAATTAATGGGAGATAAGCGTCTCATGGACATTCCTGCCCAGTCAAGCTTTAAACCATAGTTCTCAGATCTCAGCCTCAATTATAGTGGGTGCCTGGCTTGTTTGTTCTTTTAGTAAGCAAATATTTATGACTAGAACTAACAATAGCCATCCTTTATCCAATCTTTATTGTCAGTCTATATGCTTAAAACTGGGTTTACATTACCTCATTAAATTCTTAAAACAACAGTATGAACCAACTACTATTATTGCCCTTAATCTATAGACAAAGAAACTGAGGGTTAGAGGAGCTAAACATTGCACCAAAGATTATATTGGCTTGGTAAGTTCTACAGCTAAGTGTGACTCTGTGCAGCCTGGCCATATCCCTTATGTTTTTACTTTAACATTTTGATATTGAAAATTGAACTCAGGGCCTTATGAATGCTAATCCTAAGCTCTACCACTGAACTAGACCCTCCATCTCCATGCTTTTAGATGATGTGACATCAGAAAAGAATGAGTTTATCTCCATGCGACTGAAACCCGAGTATAGACAGCATTGCTTTCTCCCATAAAAAGATGAGGTCTGCCTGTCTGGACCAGGATGTATTGGCGACCTTTGTATCACTATGACAACATATTTGAAATAAACAACTTCAGGGAGGAAGAATTGATTTTGGCTCACAGTTTTAGAGATTTCACTTTATAGTTTATAACTCTGAACTGGCTCAGTGATTCTAGGCTAGTGGTTAGATAGAACATCGTGGCTGTTTGAAACATATGTTTGTAGATATATGCTAGTATACTAGTTATCTCCAAGCAGACAGGAGCTAGTACAAAGAAGGGACTGGGGACCAAATATAACTGTATAGGGTATGAACCCAGTAATCTACTTTCTCTGGTAAATCCCCTCTCCTGAAATTTCCACCTTTTCCCAAATTAGCATCATAGTTGGAACCAACTGTCAATACAGGGTCCTCATATATTACAAGTATGACAAACAAGTAATCAGAGACTCCAACTCTTAGGTCTCTTCTCCTTCATTTCATTGTTTGGCTTCTCTCTTTATAATTGAGACTCAATTTCTATGCATTCTCAGACAAAAGAAGAAAGAAGACTCAATGGGAATACTACCTAAACTAGGATACATCCCCAAGTTCCAACCCATCTTCTGTTGTCATAGAGGAATCCTATCATTGAACAGCCAGAGTGATGAGGAGACATAATTCAGTGTTTTGTTAAATCAGAATTAAAAAATAGCTGGGCGCTAGCATCTCATACCTGTAATCCTAGCTACTCCAGAGGCTAAGATCTGAGGACCACGGTTCAAGGCCAACCTGGGGCAGAATAGTTTCTGTGACTCTTTTTTTCAGAGCATTGTTACACCCTCTTTTATTTTCTCCCTACCATCCCTTTCCTCCTCACCTCCTGAATTCCTCCCCGCCCCCTGCAATGTTGTAAAGTTCGTTTTCAACATAGTGTCTTATACATCTCATTGTTACAATGGGTCATTCTGTACCCTTATTTCAGCATTTTGCTATTTCCCTTCCCCTGCATCCTTGAGAGACTCTTATCTCCAATTAACCATTGACTCTGTGGCTCCAAGTGATAGAGCACTAGCCTTGAGCAAAAGGCACAGTGCCCAGGCTCTGAGTTCAAGCAACAAAAAAATATAAAAATAAATCCAGGAATTGATGTTCAGAATGAAACAGGATTCAATGAGTAAGGAAGAAAGGGAAAGTATCTATCATATAGATGTGCTGAATAAATGACTGTTGAATTAATTCGAGAATGGATATTAAGTAGTGACTGGAAAGCCTGCCATAGTCATTAAGCTCTGCTAGGCCACTGGGATAGAAATCCACTTAGGACACATAATTCCCAGTCTGAAATTACTCACAGTTAATTAGAGGAGCCAGTCTTACACACTGTATGGAATTGGAGAGATCCCCACAGAGAGAAAAGAATACGCTGAGAGTCAGCATGGGAGACAGGCACAGTCTTCCTGGGCTCAGATAAAAGGAAGAAATAAAGGTATGCACGAGAACATTTATCTCAAGAAAGAAGTGAAATAAAAGAACAACAATAACCAAACCAAACTGAACACCCCAACCCCTACATGGGGCATGTTAGGAACTGAATACAATTTGATGGTGAGGAAGCTTCATATTGGTCTTCAAAGTCTTTACCCTTTTCCCACCTCTTACAGAGCTCCTTTCGCCAGGAAGGCTTCCCTCACTACTGCACACAGAATGACTCCTCGCTCTACCCTCCTCTCCATCTATAATATTTTTCCCACGTCTTTCTTTAATTTTTATCAATTAGCCATACAAGTGGATTTCATTTTGTCAAGTCCATATATGTCCATACAAAGCACCTTGATCAGACTCACGTCCTCCATCATTCTCCCTCAGACGCCACTTCCTCGTCTCAAAACAATCCCACCAAGATCCAGCATTTCATTTTCACACACGTACTTACAAGTATTATGACAATATTTCCCCTCCTTGACTGTGTTCGTTTGCCTCTTCCTTCTCACTAGTACCTACATCCCACTATTCATCTCTAACGTAGGTTTTACTTACCTCTTAATATTACATCCATTCTGACTATGGTATAAGGTCATCTCATGCGCAAGAAATGACAGTATTTTGTCTATTTAACTTTAGGGATATCTAAATCTCAAATTACCTTCTTCTGGATATAACTACAGACATGCTTATCAGATATTTAAGTTTTAGTTATCATATAGCATCAATTTTACACATGCTTTCTTTTTTCTTCTCTTTTGATAATATCCCTTGAAGTATGATTAATCAGGAACCTTTAGAATTTTCCAAAGTCTTTGTGTAACAGCTCATGGTAGATGAACAATACTTACTGTTTTTGAATGCATCTGTAATATAAAACTAGGGATCTATGAAGATGTGGTAAATATAATCACTTTTATTGTTTAAGAAATTGGAAAGCTTATTGGTATTATTATTGACTAGTTTTTTGGCCATTCTTCCTGACAGATTAGTTGATGGTTTTGGAAGTTCAGACAAAATATTTTTGCTGTTGATTACCGTGACATGGTAGAACGGAATGTGAGACATATCATTTTATGATTCGTGTTTCTGCCATGATTGCAGAGAGATGTTTATGTATGTGCCTCCTCTGCCTGCTGAGGACTCATCAACTGGAAAGAAATACTATAATAAGAAAGAACAAACACATTTCAGAGAAATTCTAAAAGAACTGAATGCAATCCATAGAAATTTAGTCTCATTGGATGTTCCTCATTTAGACCTGCATAGCAAGTTTCCCAAGTAGCTTTATGTTTTATTCGCACTGCACTTTCTGCTTTCACTTCATGCTGTGTCACAGTCAGTAATCTTCTTTTGCAATGCAGTATGACCAGGGGCCAAAGGATCAGATCTCTAATGCAGAACTTTTCAGAGTGGAGTCCAGGAACCCCTGTGGGAGCCCCACAGGAGCTCAAAGTTGTCAGAGCTGAAAATATATGTGAAGGAAAAAGCGAAAGAGAGAGTGATGGGAGAATCTGGGTAGTGGGTGATGAAGAAAGGAGAATATGGATGAAAGTTATTTATGGGTAAGAAGAAAATTCGTACAATTCCAAAGAAAGATCTGAATACAAATTAGCTTTGATCAGAATTAAAAAAAAAACTAGCCATGAAAACTTGTGTAGACTTATTCATTGGAAATCTTAGGATAAAAGTTACGAAAGTAGCAGATTGAGACTCTGCTAATAAAACCCCATAGAAAAGAAAGACAGGTTAGTCATGACCTGACATCATTTTGTAGATATTCTCCCTGATTCTGGCCAATGTCTGGCACCAGCTAGACTTGGTACTTGTGTTCAGATCTGTTGTATAGAACTGTAAATGTCATATGACCTTCCCTGTCATCTGCTTCTAAATCACCCTTTCCCATTACTGACTTTCACTGTCTCCTTTTCTTTTGTTCTTATTGGTTTGATGAGAAATTATGAGTTGCATCTTCATATAAACAGGCACCAATGAGTTTTAATGTGAAAACGCTCAGGGAGCCAAAGCTTTCATTAAGCACAAGTATTTGACATCCTGTTCTATGACAACTCGGAAAGAATCAGCCATCTTTCCCCTAGTTTCTAATTCATATGCATTATGCCACACAAAGATAGATGTCTTTTTTGTTTAAATATTTCATCATTTAACCATTATATCAGTATCCTCTGAAAATAAACTAATTATAAGTTGTGGTTAGTTCCTTGGCTTTCCATGAAGATGTTTCGCCAGGACCATGGCAAATGAAATAATGGTAGAAGTATGCCAGTTCTTACGAATGTCAGATGAAACAGAATTTAGTATTGTCCATGGGATGGTTGAAGAGTAAATTCATGGTGAGGGTATTTTGACACCATTACAAGTGTCGGTAGTTTTAGGGGCTTACATGGCAGACTTTATGAGTATCGCTCCTGAAATATCAGGAGGAAAAGATATTGAAACTAAAACTGGAAGAATAACTAGGCGTTAATGAGATTAAGGGGAAGAAGAGAAGCTTGGACTGGCTCTGAAAGACATGGTTTCAGTGTCTGTGATATATGTGTGGGGTATACAGTGGTAAACAATTGAGATGAAGAGACATACACAGGTGAGATTGTGAATGGACAGGGAGAAAGAGTGAGATAGAGCAAGATGTAAAGAGGTTGATGTTGAAACCAGTGAAGAACCCTTGAGAGCAGTTGCCCAAGGATGCTATGGAATTAGAGATAGCATCTGGGAGGATTTTGCTTTCTTGGCAGCGCTGAGAGCAGTGAGGAAGCCAACCACGATGAAGGTGACAGAGAGTGGTTAGTGATATTTTAAAGAAATCCAAGTTAAAAAAAATAGTGGCTTGAATTTGTTTAGTGTGTTGAGTATTTACTGCCCATCTAATAACATAGAAAACATAATGGGTGAAAGAACATGTTAATTAGTGTAGTATTGTGGGTAAGGAATTTGCACAGGACTTGGGGGGGTAGGGTACAGGAGATAGATTGTCTGCAGTACTTGATGACTCAGTGCATAGGCCATCAGCTGGGGTGATTTGAATAAGAGAAGGCAGGATGAACTGGCTGGTGGCTCTGTCTGAGCCTTAAAAATTCTTCTTCCTTTATTTTTGAGGGTAGCAGTTAAAAGGCTCCTTCTTTGTATTTACACCAAAATGGAATAAATAGATCCTTTAATTTTCATTGTCTTAACAGTTTATATGTATTTTATTTTTTTATTATTTTGGTCGTGGGGCTTGAACTCTGGGCCTGGACACTGTCCCTGTGCTTTTCAGCTAAAGGCTAGCGTTCTACCTCTTGATCCACAGCACCACTTCTGGATTCCTAGTGGTTTATTGCAGATCAGAGTCTCACGGACTTTTCTGCCAGGGCTGGCTTTGAACCATGATCCTCAGATCTCAGCCTCCTGAGTAGCTAGGATTACAGGCAGGAGCTACTGGCACCTGGCTTATATGTCCTTAATTACAGAACTCATCATATTGATTGCATCATATATATATGATGAATTTAATAACAAAATAAGACAGATGTCATTTTATTTAAATATTTTATCATCAACAGTTATCTTAGCATTATCCTAAATTTAATTAAACCAGTATCCTACATTTAGAGTATCAGTCTAGTAAATTATATAGACAAAAGTTTTCATCTTTTGATGTATAAAAGCTAATATTCTTTTGATAGTGTTCTTTGTAAGAGACAAGTTTACCAAACATCAGCATACAACTTTAGAGTCATTTAATTTTTTATATCAATGTCAAAACAGTAGAAATTCATTCCATTAATATTGACTATAGTATTCTTTAATGGCTTTGGTTCTACCTTTTGATTTTAATGAACCTTATGGTAAATATGTCTTAAATCATCTTTAAAGAATTAAATACCTGACTGATTCTGATGAATATATCATCGCTTAGAAATATTTATGTCTTTTGTAATCAAAAGGTTTTTTTTTAGTTGATTAATAGAATTCTGTTTGTAGCTCCCTCCCACATATTTGCCTCTATTTAATTATCTGGAAAGAAAAGACAGTAACACAGCAAGGAGATTTTAAATTTGGTGCTTGGCAACCCTCTATAGGAATAAAGAAACTGCATAAATATGCCTAAGAACTTGGGACTCCGAGCAGAAGAGAAAAGTAGATTCAAGCAGGAACTAAATGCAGATTAAGACATCTGGAGAGAGGTATTAAACCCAGACATCCAGGAGGCAGGTAAAAATCATAAAGGCTGTGTAAAGGCAGTGCTGAGGTAATAGCACACAGCGATTTCATTATGTAGGGGCAACAGAATGAGAAATTCACTTTTGTGTCTTCAATTTTGAATCCCTCCACAGAAAAGTGATAGATTATGTAGCACTTGAAAGAACTTTCGTATTCCAGAAGCTTCAATGGAAGTGCCGTGTAATTACCAGAAGGAGGAAGCTGCCTTCTATTATGTTCCAAGATCTCCACCTGCTTCCCCATTTATTTCACACTGAAAAGGGAAGCATTCCAAGCTCCTCGTTTGAGGAGCCACTAATGTGATGAATAGGAAGAACATGAATATAGAGAGTTGCATAGAAATCCAGTGTCCTTAGAACACGAATATAGAGAGTTACATAGAAATCCAATGTCCTTCATTAACTTTGGGGTTCTCATCCCCTGTTTATTTTAAAAGGGCCTCATGCAAGCATCATGTTGCAAGGCAAGTATTGGTACCTAGTGCCTGTGTATCCCACAGCTGACAATTAAAGGTCGTTAACGGTGTTCAGCCTGACTGTGGTCAGGTGCTGGTGGCTCATGCCTGTCATCCTAGCTGTTAAGGAGGTTGAGATTCAAGGATCATGAGTGGAAGCCCAGCTGGCTTCCATGGAGACTCTTGTCTCAAATTAACCAGCCAGACTGGAGGTGTTGCTCAAGGTTTAGAGCACCAGCCATGTGCAGGAAAGTCTAGCATTTATATTACATTTACTGACTGTAATATGAACATAAAAAAAATCTTAAAGGGAGAGAAAATAACAGGAAGAAGGGAGAAAGAGATGGAGAAGGAAAAAGAGGAAGAAGAAAGAAGAAATGTGAGATGGGGAATGAGGAGGACAAGAGAAAGAAGAAAGGAGGAAAGGAATGACAGAGAGAAAGGAAAGGAAAACAAATGAATTGTTATCACTACTTGAGAGAGGAGAGCAGACAAGACAAATGCCACTATGTGGGTTCAAACATTTTTCTTCCTTAGGCTGGGAAGGTGGCTCAGTGTTAGAGTGCTTGCCTTGCATGCATGAGGCCCTGGGTTCGATTCCTCAGTACCACATAAGCAAAAAAGAAAAAAGCCGGAAGTGGTGCTGTGGCTCAAGTGGTAGAGGGCTAGCCTTGAGCTGAAGAGCTGAGGGGCAGTGCCCAGGCCCACAGTTCAGGCCCATGACCAGACCCAGAAAAAAAATTGTTTTCTTCCTCTTTATTTTTCTTAATAACCTCTAAGAAGATAGCTATCCATCATGAATATTAGAAAAGTGGATCCTGGAGAGAAGACATGTTAAAACAGACTGGATCGTCAATCTTCCATCTCCACACCATACTCTTTTCAGAAACTAAGAAGCCAACAATGTCTGTTGTTGGATATGATTACGAACCTCAGAGAAAGAGCCAAGTGACCCTTGTCTGGGCTACAATGCTTCAGATTCAAGGTCTGAAAGATTTCCCAAATAAGAATACAGTGTACAAATAATGAAAGACTTAGAATGCCCAAACTGACAGCTTGGCAAGCTTGTGAGAGCGTGTTTGCAGACAGGGAAAACTCCAAGTGCAACATGCCCAAGAGAACAGGTGAAAGATGTCCAGGAAACAGCATTCATGCAGACGTACCTCGCTGTAACATTTTGTAAACCACCTAAAATCATGACCCTTGAGCCTGTTATTCCTGGCAGAACACCACTTCCAAAAATATACATCTTACCAGGTGGTCTCCATGGGTAAGGTGACGCCACTGGAAAATGTATTGCGTCTAAATTAAACCAATGGAACTGACTTTACCCTGTGAATCTCTCCCAGGGCCCTCTTTGATTCTTCATAGTTTCTTTTTTTTTTGGTAGTGTCTTATCCCTCAATATTTAAATATTTTCCATCAATTGCCACTATTGTAAGATTATAAACTCCCAAATGGCAAGAGTCATGCTTGTTTTGTCACTTATGTATAATTTCCATAAATGTCACTTATATATAAGATGCATCTATTCTTATATATGTCGCTATTGTAGGTTATTGAAATATAATGATCCATTTCCAGTAAATATATAGAATTAATGTCTAAATAAATAAAATAGAAGCCAATTTCTGTATCTTAGAGAGCACTGTTGCTGCTTTTACAGTATGAAATGTGACTGAACAATGTGATGCCCTAATAATTGTCTATTTTCAGTTGAATGACTTGAGTATTGATGTTTGTGTAATATTTTATATTTCATTTTTTCACAATTGATGTGTTCATTGATATTAGAATAAAAAATCAAGGAAAAGGGAAAATCCCAAGGATATAAAAGTCCAAGGATAAGGGCACGTAAACTTTAGGAAGATTTCTCAGAGTTTATATAATTCAATGTCTTTATTTTCCTCAACATTTTAGAGAGCAAACTGTAGGCTTTATAGAAGATCTCAGTTAATTACCAGTGAATCTGGTAATTAAAAGCACTGCCTTTTCAATCCAATAATTTCCCTTTAGTTCATTCTGCCTCATATCGTCACAAGTAGTTCAGTTCTAACATCTCTTGGTTTTTTTTTTCATCTCTTGGTTTATAGTGGCTGAAATCTGAAAATTTCATGATGTAGTTTCAAGTGTAAAATTTAACTTACTCTTACCTTTCCAAGGAGGCTTTCATATAAGTTCCAACTGTATGAAGGAGGTAAAACATGAGCATGTCCTGTAAGCATCATTTAAGCCCACCACATGAAGTCAAGCACAATAAACCATTTATTCATGGCTACTACACTCCTGGTGTCCAATTTCCCACATATGTGATTCCATTTCAACAACACAACTTCAACTATTTTCATGGTCATGTAACATTACCTTCCTGCAGGGAGTTCATGAATAAAGGAGAGGTTCAATGTTGGATCATTTGCAGATTCACACATAAATCTGAGTTGCAGAACTGATTCCTGAAAGGTTTCAATATTATGGCAGACATTGCAAATTAACATGCATTTACTTTCCTTTTTGAGAAGGAAAACCAAAGTGATACCAATTATCACTAATGAGGAGAGAAGCCCAGTTCCTTAACAAGCAAATGATTCAAATGTTATGTAAGGTTAAATCTAGTTAACAATTAATTTTTCCCAGTTAACTTTTTATAATGTTCACTGTGTAAGTCACTCTAGAAATGATTTTGTGGCTTTCATTCTACCTATACCTTAGTATTTTGGAAGAAAATAACACATAAGAAAGGAATATGCTCATTAAAGAATATTAATAATTAAAATTTCTTATACTTTCCTTGTCCATACATTCCTTGTCAGTAACTTATGTTCTAAAAAGGCAGGCTGCTAATGAAAGACTGCTGTCTGTTTCACCAGTCTTTGCAAACTTAGCTGAATCTCTTGAAATGATGCTAAGGAAATGGCCTCCCCACAACAAAAGGAGATAAAAGAAATGCTTTCATCCATAGACTGGATGGCCTGAGCTTCCTTCTTCCTGAATTTCTGGATGACAAATCCTGTGACACATATTGTCA
This sequence comes from Dipodomys ordii, assembly GCF_000151885.1. Classification (NCBI taxonomy): domain Eukaryota; kingdom Metazoa; phylum Chordata; class Mammalia; order Rodentia; family Heteromyidae; genus Dipodomys; species Dipodomys ordii. The sequence goes on from NW_012267219.1 coordinate 4,013,317, forward strand.
TCTGCTTATATTCTTCTTCACAAAGCCTGCTCTTCCATTGTCTAAGGAATGTATCTGTTCCTTTATACTTTCCAAAGATGAGTCATGGGTCTGCTTTTGGGGGAATCCTCTTGATTCTGCTAGTAACATCTGTCTCTCAGCCATGATCTCAGACTGTGGTCTCAGTCCAGTGAACGGGACCTCTTCAGGTCCAGCTCAGGTGCCTTAGACCTCCCAAACCCCCGCCCATGAATTGTCACCCCTGAACTGCCTCTCAGAACCCCACTTCCTCAGTGCCACTCAGAATCTCTGCCTGCCCCCCAGAGGATACTTTCCAGCAATGGAAACCGAGCTCTGGGTTGGACAATGTCTCAACCACCCAGGCGGCTCCAAGCATGTCTAACAGGAGATGTGAATCCCAGCCTCAGAAAAGCCACATCCTTTTTCAGATTTTTCTTCCTTGGGTCTTCTCATCCCCAGGATATGCCTTAGTAAAACGTTCCTCCACTACAACTTCTGCTTGTTTTTTTGTTTTGTTTTGTGGGTCATGGGGCCTGAAGTCTGGGTCTGGGTGCTGTCCCTCTTGTTCTTCAGCTCAAGGCTAGCGCTCTACCACTTGAACCACAGCGCCAATTCAGGATTTTACTGCTTATGTGGTGCTGAGGAATCGAACCCAGGGTCTCGTGCATGCGAGGCAAGCACTCTACCAAACTGAGCCACCTTCCCCCACCTTCCCAGCCCTCTCTGCTGGTTTTTATAAATAAAGATTTATTGGAACACAGCAGGGGTCATTCTGTTATTCCTTGTCTATGGATCCTTTGCCACAGCAATGGCAAACTGAAAGAGTTCTGAAGAAGACAATGATTCTCAAAACCAACACTACCATCTGGTACTTAACAGGAAAAAGTTTGCTCACCTCTCTGTTTTTTGAAGGTCATCAAATTCATATTTTTATTTTAATGATTAAAATAATAATAGAAATGATCGGCAGAGGCAAGGTCAATACTCAGGGCCCAACAAATGACTGGCAATGCTGAGACAAGAATTTTATCAATGCTTACCCCTCTATTAACGCTCTTTTTTCTCTCTTATAAACTCACACCTTTGTTACAAGCAATGCAGTCATTATTTATATTAAAATGACCTTGTTTGATTATGAAATTGCTTCTGTTTCCTGATGGGGCCTTACTGACCTGTGCTACCCATCTGTACCTTTGACATACTACCACAGATCTGAGACTATCTCAGTACGAGCAGTAGCCATGGTTTTGTCCCCAAGCTACAGAATCCCTAAGACAAAGAATTGCTGAGGACCTACCTACCTGGTAGGAAAGGAAAGAAGGGAGACACTCATCATGTTTATTGACAACTCTTCTTATCACACCCATACCATTTTTTGGGGGGGGTCCGATCATGGGGCCTGAACTCTGGGCCTGGGCGCTGTCCCTCAGTTCTTTAGCTCAAGGCTAGCACTCCACCACTTGAGCCACAGCGCCACTTCCGGCTTTTTTCTTTTTGCTTATGTGGTGCTAAGGAATCGAACCCAGGGCCTCAGGCATGCAAGGCAAGCGCTCTACCACTGAGCCACCTTCCCAGCCCCACCCATACCATTTTTTATTTGTTGTATTTGCTGTGTTCCAGATGCCTGGCACACAATAAAAACTAAGTATATGAATGTGCACAGATAAATTTTTCATGCAATTTTTGTGTGCAGGTGAAAACAAGCTATAGGAAGACTTTTTCCCCTTCCATGTGGAAAAATATGAACTGAGTGTAGATTAAGCAATGTGTAACTTCCTTCCTCCAATATTTACTCAGATTGTATGAAAAATCATTGGATATACACAAAGAAATGAGATGTGCCTGTGAATACATTATCTGAAGCCATATATGCAAATGGAGTGGAAAACACAAGAGAAATAATTTTCTCCTGAAACATTCTTATAATTGAGTCAAGCATTGCATTGGCCATTTGAATTAGCTGCCTGAACCCAGCTATTTCATTTTGTGTGTGGGGGGGCATGGCCATTGCGGGTTTATTCTTGGGTCACTTCAATAAGCAGTTGTGGACCAGGGTCGGTTCTTATTTTATTTAGCATTCTTCATTCATTCAGACTCCACATCCATTTACATACTTTCAGGCACAGTCTTCATTAAGAATAATTTCTTTCTATAGGAGAAGTACACAAATCACTCTTATTTTTTCTCTCCCTTTCTTTTCTTTTCTTTTCGTTTTCTTCCTTCCTTTTCCCTTTGCCTGCATTCTTTCTTTGATTTGGAGGACTCTTTGCTCCAAAATCAAATCAAGGTACTTGCAATTCTGATTTTTTGTTTACTGAACACTTAAGCCATTTTTCTTTTGAATAGAAATTGGCCTTTGCTAGATATTCTAATGCAATTCTCCATTCTATCATCCTCTTCTTTTTCTGGGGTTTGAACTTAAACATGGGCACTCAAGAATGGTCCTCTACCACCTGAGCCACAGGTCCACTTTTTGCATTTTGGTGGTTAATTGGAGAAAAAAGTCTCACAGACTTTCCTGCCTGAGCTGGCTTTGAACCACAACCCTCAGATCTCAGCCTCCTGCGTGGTTAGGATTAGAGATGTGAGCTGCTTGATGCCTGGCTCCTACGTTCTTTTCGAGGGACACTTTGCCTCTATGACTCCATCCTTCTGTCTGGTTTGACCAGGCAGTCAGTGCTGTGACCCACAAGCTAATTATCGAGTATTTAGTAGAAAACTTGGCCTGCCAGTGATATTTTCTCTACTATTTACAAAAGCAGAGAAGAATTTCACACTTTTTGGAACACTGCTCCTGTTTCTGCACCTTTAAATGTCACTTGTAAGCCATTCTAAACAAACCAGCCTGCCTATGGGCCAACCCCAATGTCTGTTCGTGCTTCTTTCTTCTTTCCGTGTGAGTTTTCCTGAACGCACCAAATGAATTCAAAGAACGCATTTTCATCTTAGACCTTCCTGTGACAGAAATGTCATTTTTATTATCTTTAAGTATTTGTACAAAGGAGTTGGCATTCAACAGGGCAGTTTATGAATACCGTGCCTCTTGATCAATGTCACCCCTTTCAACATGCTAACCCACCCCTGACATCCCACCACTCCCCTTACTTTTCTTAATTTTTAGCTTTATGTATTAAATTGCTTTTTCTTTGCCATTTAACAAAGCAATTTGTGTATACAATGCATCTTGATCTGTGTCATCCCTTCAACATCGTTATTTTTACATTAAGAAATGAAAGTAGTTTTTATTGTCATCAGCAGTAGCAGTATTAGCAAGTGAGATAATAGTGACAATTATTATTATTATTTTTTTTTGTCAGTCATGGGGCTTGAACTCTGGGCCTGGGCACTGTCCCTCAGCTCTTCAGCTCAAAGCGAGTGCTCTACCATTTGAGCCATAGCACCACTTCCAATTTTCTGGTGGTTTACTGGCGATAAGAAGTTCATGGCCCATCAGACCAGGCTGACTTTAAACCACGATCCTCAGATCTCAGCCTCCTGATTAGCTACGATTACAGGCTCCAGCCACCGGAGCCCAGCAATAGTGACTATTATTTAATAACAATCTGATAGAAAAGTGCATCATGTTAATTAGTCTATTTTGTTGAGCTCAACCTGTAGATTAGCATTTAAAAATTATTGTAAAGGTGATGTACTGAGGGGTTACAGTAAGTCAGGTAATGAGTACATTTATTTTTGAACAGTGTCACCCCTTCCTCATTTTCTCTCATTTTTTTTTCCTCCCAGCTCTCCTCCTTCCCAAGGTGTGTAGTTCATCTAGTGAGTATCACTGCTGAATTAGTCCACCCTTTGTCCCACTGTCTCTGGGCTACCCATTTTCCTTCCTCAAGCCAGATAAACTTACATATAAGACAAAGGGATGACAAGGAAACAAACCAAAGGAGGGGAAAACAACCACAAGCAGTACAATATAAAAACTTCTTGTTTCCCTTTCTTTGAGTTCATTTCAATAAGCCTCATTTTATATGATCATACACACATAGCTATTGAGCCCGTGTGATCCTTTCCTAAGAATATCCTCTGTTCTTCTCACTGTGTGATACTTAGTGTCTGAGTGTTTCGTTAATCATGTTCAAGAGTAACTATTTGACTTTTACTACCCATTGAGTTTGCTTGTAGATTTGTAGGCACATTCTAATTATTGCAAATAAGAGAAATCATGCAGCTTATGTTTCTTTGGATCTAGCACTTCTTAAACTTGTTTGCAAATGACAATTATCTGAGTTGCTTAAAGTGAAAGACAGGGATGTTAGTATCCACTCTAAGAGACTGGGTAATTATTCCCGAGTGTAGCTATGTTCTAGGAATCTGGAGAGGGGCTCAGGTAGTAGTTGTATGTGTATACACATTAGGGAAGCATTGATCTAGGTTGACGTCATTCCAGGACTCAGGGGCTGCCCAACAGAGCTTCTGGGAATTACTGAGAGGGTAACTGCTGTGGTAGCTATTTCTCTTAACAGGAGAAAGGAGGGAAAGAGCTCGATGCTTCTCACAACCAGAAGCTTACAAGAATGCTGCAGGACTGCCCCTCAGTCCTCTGTTAAGAGGCATCATGGCAGGGCAGGGAGTCTTCTGGGACTGTGAGAAGATCACTGGTGGTAGGGTCAGCTACTGCTTCCTGAGAAAAGAGCCACTTCTGGGAAGATGGATGGGGCAGAAAAAGAGGAAGCTTTCTCTTCTCCCTCTCCATCCCTAGATACTGAAATATACTTTATAGAAATCTTTGGGTGTTGGTAAGAAGCCCTATGATAAAAGTGAAAGAATGAAAATCTGAACCAAGAAGATAGCAGTTACTATGGAGAGCCAGACTTACAGAGAAGATTGAAAATTGACTGTGATTAATATAATGCTCTTATAGACAAAAAGAAAAGAAGAGTAGAAAATGATCTCAAACCTTTTAGTCTAGGAGACATGCCATTGGCACTGGAAAAAAAATTAAAAATTGAAAATTTTTAATCGTAACAACTTTTCATGAATTTTCTAATTGATATGGGTTGTGATGGATCCATTACTTTAAAAAAATTAATCTTTGAATGTTTCCCATTGTCTGGGCTTCAGACTAAAAATTATAGCCTGTTTGTGTTTCAAGTTAACCTGGTTGAAACAGTATGATTATATTAAACCAGTTTAGTATTTAAATGAGTAAGAAAATAAGACAATGTATTCCTGTTTGGTTCTTCTTTTACATACATGTGCTATTCTTCACAATATAAATAAGATCGTACCTTTACACTCACACACACACACACACATATAGTATTTTACTTATTTTATTCTTTTGGATGTGATTTAGAGGCGATTAAAAACTTAGCTACAACATTGAAAAGTATGGTAATCAAGATGCATGCCAGGACATCAAGAAGAGGAATCTCATATGATGGCAGGATTTTAACAAACAAGAGCTTTATCTAGGGAAAGAGACACCTAAGCTTGCCCTATGATGTCTTAGAAACCATCTAAAAAGACCTTGCATAACATTCTAGTCCCTAATACATGCTTTCCTTGAGCTTAAATGATTATTTTAAGTAGGTCAGCAAAGATAGACTTCTGAGGCTGCTTTAGGCTTTGACATATTTCCTAATAATTTTGTACTTCGAACTCCCTCCTGTCATACAAGAGAAAAACAGTGGTCCCCTATTTTCAGCATATTATTTCAGTAAATTGGACAAAGCACATTGGTCTCTGAGTACCCAAGTCCTCATTTGAGAAGATAAGAATTGAGTTGAATTGGCTTCTGTTGCTCTACTTCCCTGCTTTCTTTTCCTTCCTTTGCTCTTCCTCACATTCTCCTGGGGGACCTTTTTGTACCCTACTTTAGACTATTGGCTATGCGTTTTGCTCAGAATATTACAATACTGGACAAGTCTATTTCTATAGGACTGTGTTCCTCAAAGCCATTCTCAAAAAAAAAAAAAAATCGGAGGCAACCACTGTGGCGCCAAAGTAGTAAAGTTCGTTTTTCGACATAACGTCTTGTACATCTCCTTGTTGCATTGGGTCCACTTGTATTCTATTTAAACAATTTGTATTTTCCCTTCCCCTCCCCAAATTATACCAACATAAAATACAGTGAAAATTGCCTCATTTGTTAGGAAATGGAAAGACTTGGAAAAAATTATGTTAGTGAAGTAAGCCAGGCCCAAGAAACATAGGTCCCATGGTTTCCCTTATTTGCAATCACTAGTATATGTTTGAGACAAGCAGAAACTGTCAGATAAGTTGATGTTAGGCGAAATGAACCCTAAGATAAGGACTCAAATGTTTTTTCTTTCTTGCTCTTGTTTCGAATAAGGACTCAAATGTTTTTTCTTTCTTGCTCTTGTTTCGAATAAGGACTCAAATGTTTTTTCTTTCTTGCTATTGTTTTGAACATATTTATAAAATATTTCTTTGTTGCTTTGTATGTCCCTCCCCCACGGTATAACCCCTGTTTTCACTGTATTTGATATTAGTATAATTTGTGGAGGGGAAGGGAAAAAGCCAATTGTTTAAATAGGGACAGAGGTGGACCCATTGCAACAATGAGAAACTTTGGCGGGGGAAGGTGGGGGGGGGGGAAGGGATGAGAAGGGAAAACAAAGGAGGAGTCAACAGAGCTTGATAAGAAATGTACTCATTACATTGCTCATGTAATTGTAACCCCTCTGTATGGTATTTTCACTATAAAAATAAAATAAAAATAATAAAAAGAAATAAATTACAAATCAATCCATAGTACTAGAATTAGTCAAGAGAAGCAATAGGGGAAAGAAGAGGAGCTACACAGAGTAAGAAAAACCTTAGGAGTGATATAAATGTTCATTATATTGGTATGACAATGGGCTCATGGGTGAAGATGTATGTCAAATTGCACACTTAAAATATATCTATTGTTCAACAATTAAACCACAATAAAGTTTAATTTTTTACTGGTCCTGGGGATTGAATTCAAGACATGTACTTACTGTGTAGACTCTACCACTGAGACATATCTACAGTTAATTTATATACCTTTATATTATTTTCAAGATAGAATCTAGTTTTACACTTAGACTAGCTTGGACTGCCATGTTGATAGGCATAGTAGTGTAGCACTGCATCGAGCCATTGTGCTTTTCCCATAGCTCAGGTAAGAGAGGTGCCCTGCTGTGCCTAGCCCCATTAATTGAAGGCATCTTGGGAACTTCATTTTGCCTGGCTTCAACCTAGGATTCCAAACTTGAAGCATCCCCTCTGACTTAATTTGTGAATATTCTCTGTGAAAGTATATTCTATCTGTCTTGCTCTTTTCTCACAGCAAAATGTACTCACTTAGGAGATTTGGGAGCCACTATTAGACTATCTTAGGAACTAGATTGAGCTTCTGGGACACGGAGAGATTATTTCACTGTTTCTGTTACTTTGAACTCAGGTATATAGTTGGCCTCAATGTCTATGAATGTGTTGATTCTACTATCCCCTCCTACAGGACTGCAAACTCTAGGGATGCACATGTTCTTGATATAAAATGGCTTAACATTTGCATATAACCTCTGAATATTCTCCCTATGCTTTAAATGACCTCTATATTACTTACAGGGATTAGTATACTGTAAATACTAGGGAAATAGTTGTTACACTGTGGTATGTAGTAATAATGATGAAAGAAAATGTCTACACCTTCATCACAAATGGAATCACCTCCTAGAATATGTTTTGTCTGGGGTTGGTTGAATAGATAGAGGCAGAGCCCACAGATCCAACCAAACTAATATGCAGGAAATTTTCTGGCTAACCATATTAAATGATCAGAAGTTGGGAATATGAGATGGTGGTTTGTAAAGTGAGGTAGGAGGGACTCTAATCAGATGATCAATAACAGATCAGAATTTTGATAACATTGTTTTAATAAACAGAAATATTTCCAAAGATAAAATGAGGAGCCAGTGCATCAGTTTAGTGGAATAAAAATTCTACCAACTTTTTGAAAAATATGAATGAATTTGGGTCTGTATTATCAGTTAAAATAGTTCTTTTGTTTTATATAATAGTTATTTACTTAGTTTCCTTAAAGTTTTTTTACATAGTTATATCGCTTAATCATATATGTTCTCCATATAAGGTAAAGCAAGAAACATGACAATTTGTTGTTATTGTTGTTTTCAGTTATGGTGCTTGAACTCAGGGACTGGGCTCTGGACCTGAGCTTTTTCTTTGCTCAAGGCTACTGTTCTACCATTTTGAGCCATAGTGCCACTTCCGGTTTTCTGGTGGTTAATTGGGGATAACAGTCTCACAGACTTCCTTATTCAGGCTGGCTTTGAACCTCGATCCCTAGATCCCAACCTCCTGAGTAGCTAGGGTTACAGGCATGAACCATCAGCATCCCACGATAATTAAGTCAAGAAAATTAAGTTTACCAATGCCTGGTGAAACCCATAATATAATTTCAATAGCAAATCTTCTAGATTGTTAAATTCTGCATCACCACATTACAGTTTTGCAAGCATTTCAAGTTTTACCTTAAGGAAAAAAGGTGACATATATTGTTTGTATGTATGTAAGGGGCTTGCAAGCACTTAGGAACGATTATGATCACAGCTTCTACTCATATATACTAATTATTTCTAAAGAAGCTGAGGTTGTTGATAAAAATGACTGCTTTCTCCTCACTGTTTCCCTGCACAGGAGATCCAAGGGATAAATTTCGTTCTGGAGTCTGGAGAGTCCAGTCTTAGGAGGAGACTGAGCACTGGGCCTCAATCTGAACCCTGGCCTGGGAATTGCCTTGAGTATTACATCTTCAGTCTAGGTTCACACACATGGGGGTGGATTGCTCTTCAGCAACCAGTGAGCTCAGCTTGGGTCTCTACAGTGAAATCCCCATAAGTCCATTTATAGACATTTATTTTTCCAGTAGTATTTTCTCTTCTACCTAGAACCTAGGGACAAAGAAAAGAGATGATGACACTTTTGACCCTACTAAATCTACAGATAGTTTGTATGAACATGTGAAGAAGAAATCTGTATAGAAGTAAAAAAGTAATCAAAATTACAAAAAGAAGGTCAAAATGGGTAGGGGTGAGAGATAGAGTTAAATATTAGAAAAAGGCTTAAAATGAAGCCATGGCTTAATTTGTTCCCCCAATTGAAGGTCTTCTATATTTTAGGGTTTTAGAACTATGGAGAGACAAAAAAGAACTTTTATGCAATGTTTATATTTGTATTTTAAACACTGCCTCCAAATTTGTTTATCTTGTTTGTCTTGGAGAAATGGGCATGCTATGTGGGTTGGCTCAGTTTGTTTAATTTTATGTTGGTATCTTACACTCCCTGAGTTAGAGTCACTTTGATCAAGAATGTTTAAAGCAGAAAAAAATCAGAAAAACAATGCATTTCTTATTTTTTTTAATTGTCAACACTTGTTTTAAAATTTAAAAAAATGTATCTTCATGCAATTTTTTGATATAAAGGAGTCACTACCATATTTGAAAGAGCAGTTTGTTATTAATTGGAAAATTTGTTTCTTCTTGGGTTGTTATTTGGTTAATTTCTGGCATGGTTAATTTGGTTAATTAACGACATGGTTCTATCTCCTGCATCAGCCTCCAGAATGCTGGGATTTTAGGTCTGCACCACAACACCCAGCCCTTAGATTATTTCTTGTTTTGTTTTTGTTTTTTGGTGGGTCATGGGGCCTGAACTCAGGGCCTGGGTGCTGTCTCTCAGCTCTTCAGCTCAAGGCTAGCGCTCTACCACTTGAGCCACAGCACCACTTCCTGCTTTTTTTTTCCTGCTTATGTGGTGCTGAGGAATCAAACCCAGGGCTTCATGCATGCAAGGCAAGCACTCTACCACTCAGCCACCTTCCCAGCCCCTTAGATTATTTCTTGAAGGATACTGGCCAGAAATTTGTTTGGCCAGAGAAAGAAGAGGTATTTTACCCTAGGATGTTGTCACTATTCAAAGGAATGTCCTTCGAATAAAAGTCTAGGCTTACAACAGTACGTTTTCCCCTGAAACTATATGTTTTCTTCCATAAGGATTTATTTCCTGTTTTATCCTTAAGTTGACAAGTTAAAAATTGCATTCCTAAAGTGTGTGTGTGTGTGTGTGTGCGCGCGCGCATGCATCCAAACGTGCGTATGTGTAAAAATAACCCTTGAAATTACTCTCAGGCAGAATGGTTTCATAGAAATAGGATTTTTCTTCCCGTGCTCAGATTAAAAAACCAAGGATGACTAAGCCTCAGTGTGTAATTACTTGTCCTTATTCTCTTAGAGGGACAGGAGAATGCTGATCATGGTGTATTCTTTACCAAGTCACATAAACCAAAAGAAAGTTGATTGAGTTGGAAGGAAGGAAGGGAGGTATGGTGGGAAAGAGGGAGGGAGGGAGGGAGGGAGGAGAAGAGATACACAGAGAGATAGAGACTTATACCTTTACATACAGAGAGGAGAGAGAGAGAGAGAGAGAGATTTAAATAAGTGTTAAAATAAGAACTTGTAGTCTCTTGAGTTCTAGAGTTTCTGTAAAAGGAACAGAAGGAGCATTCAGCCAATGTTTAAGATTCATGTAACTCCATTAAAGTGACCATATGTCCTGCATTCTTAGGGAAAGGAAATTGTTGCAATTGTTTTCTTTCTCTCTCCCCCATCCCTCTATTCCTTACTCTCTGTCCCTTTCTTTGTGATCCCTCTACACACAATTTCTTTCACAAAACATCTATGAGAGATTTTTTGCCTTCACCTTCACCAGTCTTCCTGATGATACTTATTTATGTCTTGCTATAAGAATATCACACTTGATAATCTACTGCTTTTGTGCTTGGGGCTTCAGATTTGTAAAGAAAAAAAAGTTTATTGAGCCTGTCGCTCCTTTGTGGCTCTGTGGTTTACTGTTATAAAATTTATATCAGAATTCTCATCCTGCCTATGTAGTTCTATAAACTAAATTTATAATTTAAAGCAGCCATGATCCTGTTTATTATTTTTTTGTAAAGGCTTGGCTCCAGTGCACATTTTAAATCTTCTCTCAAGTACTGAATTTAAATAATAAAAAGTGGCCTCTTTACTCAGTAAATACTGTCAGGAAAAAAAAATGTCCAGGAAATGAAAGTGGAAGAAAGATGACGGGGTATCTTTATCTGCTTGGTTTATCAGATTCAAAAGATGTGAGAGACTTTTTATGGACTAGGGTAGGAATCACAAACATTTTTTCTCCCAGGACTGTTTTGCCTTCCTTTTTTTTTTTTTTTTTGTCAGTCATGGGCCTGAACTCTGGGCCTGGGCTCTGTCCCTCAACTCTTCAGCTCAAGGCTGGCGCTCTACCACTTGAGCCATAGAACCACTGCCAGCCTTTCTGTTTATATGGTGTTGAGGAATCGAACCCAGGGCCTCATACATGCAGAGCAAGCACTCTACCACTGAACCACCTCCCAGCCTTTTACATTCCTTTTTAAAATTTTTGGAAGTACTGAAAATTGAACTTAGTACTTCATGCTTGCTTGGCAGGTTTTCTACTACTAGAGCCACACCTCCAGCCCTTTTTTTAAAAAGTTAATTTCAGGAAGAGTCTTGCATTTTTTATCTAGGTTAGTTTCCTACTGTGGTCCTTCTGTCTATACCATCTGAGTAGCTGAAATTACAGCCAGGAGCAACCATGTCTGGCCCTTCCTTTGGTGTATTCATTATATACTTTTAAAAAGCTATAGCTATATACATCATAATGAATGAAAACTATAACTGTTTAAAGTTCAATAAGTAAATGCCCAACTTCATTTTATGTTGACAGTAGAGACCTACTTGTAGAAGGCCTGAAAAAGGAATCAATTGCTCAGAAAAATAGAGGTTTTTATTGGGTTGAAGTATTCATTTCTTTTTTTTTCATTCTTCAAAAAAAATTTTCATTGACTTAGATTTTTTTAAAATCCCTTAGAAAATGCTTTATAAATGAATAAGGTTGATTTTGTAGTGAAACCAAGTTCTGCTAGTTATTTTTTTCATCTCTCAGAGTGATTTGAAGCTTCTTTCTTCATGTCTACTTTTATTTCTCTGCACACCATGAACTCTAGTAGCTCTTTCTAGTTTTCTTTTCTTTCTACATTGAGTGTCTTTTCTGCTAGTTTAAGACAGTGTTACTACAAAGATATATTTCAGCCAGTGGTGGCAAGGGCTCAAAGCTAGCATTTGCCTGGTCATGCTCCCTTCTTTATCATTGTATTTGATTTTAGTGAAGTCTGGGATCAGTTCCTTCATCTTCTTCTAACCAGTATCTTCTGAGATTTTTTACTAATTGTGGAGACAGTTTATGCAGAGCACTGGGAATTAGAAGATGACTTAAGAGCTAGCTGTGAAGAAGTCTTGAGCAGAGCCTTTCAGTGGAGTCTGTGGGGATATTTGTGTTAGCCTTAGTCCCAGATTCCTAACAACATCTGAAACAGCTGGTTGAGTGAATCAGAACTTCACGATGCTGATCTTACAGACAAGGGAACTTCATGGGCATGAGAGGAAGAATGGTTTGGCTCACTGAGCCTTCCTAAGTACCAAAGCAAACTGAAAAGAATTCACATCTTGTACTGAATGACTACTGTGAAATGAGAAGTTAGAGAGACATTCGTTATTTTGAGAACTTAGAACTCACTTTCCGACCTCCTGTTTGTCTTGCTTGAAATCCTTTCCTTTTCACCCTGTCCTTTCCAAAAGTGACTTGAATTTCTTGGTCACTTTCTGCTAGAAAGCCTGTCATCTTTTCATTCTGAGGCATATTTTAAGTCAGTTTCACATATACCATTTCATGTGCATATCAATGCTAATATACCTTTCAGCATAAACATTTTTTTATGTAGCTGCTTAGAATATGCAAATGTTGTCCAGCCATGTGGTAGGATATTTTGGTTCCCAATATATCTAATGTATAGCTGCTGAAATCGTGAGATATACTCATTGGTGAAGAGCCAATAGCTGTGAAATCCTTAAGCAAGAACTGGTAAATGCTTGTTTGTGATTGTCTACACATTAAGCAGGATTTCCCACACAAAATCTGATCTGCTTGAATGCAAGGGGTGCTTCTCTGCTTCTAGTCTCTTCAGTGTGGTCATCTTTCACAGTGCATGTGTGACCACAGCCAGGAAAGGAAAACAATGTAATTACATATAAAATGCTTCTGCCTCATTGATATGGGTTCACTCAGTGTACTGGCTTTCCATTTGCGAATGTGACAATGTGTGCTTTATGTTTTATTATTTTATTTATTTTTATTGTTCTTCACAGTACAAAAGGATACAGACACAAAAGGATTTCAATTCACCAGGTCTCTTTGGATGTATAATGCATCTAGTTCAATGTTGGCTCTTTCTTCATTCCCCCACATCTCTCCCAAACTCACCCATCTTCTCAATTTCCCTAGTTCCTGTCATTCTTCTCCTCTGCTCCTTTCTGAAAATACTTAACCTATCTCTGGTTGTACTCAGTGCCACACATACAGTCTTCCAGCAGGACAAGCAGACAAGCTCAAGGTTGATTGTTCCAACAGAGTTAAACACATTCCTGAAGATGATGTCCCTATCCCATTTTCTTTTCTTTTCTTTTTTTATTGTGAAAATACCATACAGAGGGGTTACAATTACATGGGCAAGATAATGAGCACATTTCTTATCAAGCATTGCTGCCTCCTCCTTTGTTTCCCCTTCCCATACCTTCCCATCTCCCCCCCCATCCCCATTCGGCCCCCACCTCCCCCTCCCCCACTCCATGATTAAGGCATGATTTAAAAAAACAATGCAGTCTGGTGCCAGTGGCTCACGCCTATAATCCTGTCTACTCAGGAGGCTGAGATCTGAGAATCATGGTTCAAAGCCAGTCTGGGTAGGAAAGTCTGTGAGACTCTTATCTCCAATAAACCACCAGAAAACTGGAAGTAGCGCTGTGGCTTAAGTGGTAGAACACTTGCCTTGAGCTGAAGAGCTGAGAGACAGCATCCAAGCCCAGAGTTCAAGCCTCATGACTGACAACAAACAAAAAAACAAAACAAAATAACAATGCAGAATATGTAATAAGTGAAGAGAAATCACCACAACATTAATTTCTGAGTTAATCTCTTCTGTGTTTCCACAGAAACAGGAAACCACTATGCCACATGAAATCACTGCAATAATAAAGTGTATTTTTTCTTCAGGGTAATCATGTAGAATATCATTAAAAAATAATGTGGTGACCAAAACAAATTAGCAATAATATTGACATCTTTGATTGTTCTTCAATATCACCTTCAAGTTGAAGGTGATTATCCATTTGTAATGGGGCATTTTACTCTTATGCCAATAATTCTGATAAAATTATTCAAGAATCTACAGTGTTTTGAGGGCATTGACACAACACCACCTTGTATATAAATATATGAAATGTATTTACTCCAAATGAAGTTATTCTACTACATCTTATTATTATTATTATTATTATTTTCAATTTAATTTATTGTAAAGAAGCTGTACAGAGGGGTTCCAGTTATATGAATAAGGAAATGAGTACATTACTTGTCTATCATTGTTACCTCTTCCCTGTAGTTGTCCCACTATCCCTTCTCTCCCCCACCTCCCCCACTCCTCCCCCCCCACAACCCCCCCCACAAAGTTGTAAAGTTTGTTTCCAATATACTGTCCTGTAGGTATCATTGTTGCAATGGGTCATCCTGTGACCTTGTTTCAATGTTTTGTTATTCCCTTTCCCCAACCCAGATTAGACAAATGTATATATAAGATGCAGGGTACCAAAATCAAGTACAATGACAACAGGGGATATGCCATAGGGGGAAGGACATACAAAGGAAACAAAAAAAACATACTGTACATTTAAAACAATAACAATAAAGATAGACCTCTTGTGTCTATATCTTGGGGTTCATCTCACTTAGCATCATCGTATATGGTCATATGTACTTAGCTTTTGAGCTTTTCAGCTCATCTGATAAGATTATCCTATGTGTAAACTAATTATTGCAAAAAAGAGAAACCATGGTACCTAAATTTCTTTGGGACTGGCTTACTTCACTTCATATAATTTCTTCCCCAGTCTTTCCATTTCCTAACAAATGGGGCGGTGTCATTCTTTCTGATGGAAACATAGAATTCCATATATATGTATGTGTGTGTGTATGTGTATGTGTATATATATATATTCATATATACATACATTTTCTTCATCCACTCATCTACTGAGGGGCATCTGGGTTGATTCTATAACTTAACTATGGTGAATAATGCTACAATAAGCATAGTTGTGCTAGTAGCTTTGGTATGGCCTTGTTTGTGATCATTTGATTTGCCTACATCTTTTCACTTTAATTGGGTACTTAGATGACTTACAAAAAAGTACTTTTTTTTCTCTGATATATTTAAGGAAAACTTAAACTTGGAAATTCTCTTATTTGGAAAATATCTAAACAAGATAAGCTTTTAAATCATATAAACAATAGTTTACTAATTATTTCCAGTTTTAGTTTCTCTTTTCCTCAGATAAGCTACTGGGCTCAATTGCTTTCTCTTGCTTTATTCCAAACTGAAATTTCAATTGTGCTGATGAGATTGTAATTCATAGAGGAGAAACTCACTCTCTAAGGAATTGCATAATACACATACACTCAAGTTATTTGTGAGGCCATTAGTCACTAGAAATTCAACTTAAAGCAACAACAACAATGGAAACATGACTATGCTTATAACTTATAGTCAAGATGATATAAAAAGATAGTGACAAACTTCCATTAAAAAAGAAGTGAAAAATAAGCCAGGCGGCAGTGACTCACATCTGTAATTTTAGCTACTCAGGAGGCTGAACCCTGAAGACTGAGGTTCAAAGCCAACCTGGGCAGGAAAGTCCATGACAATCTCCAATTAGCCACCAAAAAGTTTGAGCTGTAGCCCAAGCATGAGTACCAACCTTGAGAGAAAAAGATAAGGAACAGTTTTCAGGTCCTGGGTTCAAGTTCAAATATTAGAGCACGCATGTGCATGCGTGTATGCATGCGTGCACACATACACACACATACACACACCACAGTGTTAAAAAAAAAGCTAATATCTAAGGGACTTTAGGAAATTTTTATCAGATTGATGATTTTAGGTTTATAGGGAAGAAAACACTGTTTTATTTTATCCATCTTAGATGATTTGTCTTAGGTACTTGGACTTAAAATGGGTTAATAAGATGTCATATAAAATTTATTTATTTTCATGCATTAGAGGAACCTTCACAAAGAAACAATATACTGAAGAAGCATATTAATATAAATATTCTTTTTAATAAGTTTTTATTGTGAAAATATTGTATAGAGGGGTTACAGTTACATGAGCAAGGTAATGAGTACATTTCTTGTGAAACATTGTTGCCTCCTCCTTTGTGTTTCCTCTACCATCCCTTCCCTCCCACCTCCTCAACTATACTCCCACCCTCCCGCGCCATTCCCCCACCCCACACCTAAATTGTAAAGTTAGTTTTTCAGCATAGTGTCTTGTACATATCATTGTTGCAATGGGTCAATCTGTATCCCTATTTAAACATTTTGTTTTTTCCCTTCTCTTCCCCAAATTATACCAACATAAAATACAGTGTAAACAGGGGTTATACCATGGGTGAGAGACATACAAAGCAACAAAAAAATCACATGGTACCTTACAAATACGTTAGGAACAATAGCAAGAAAGAAAAAAACCATTTGTGTCTTTATCTTGGGATTCATTTCGCTTAACATTATCTTATCTGACCTTTTCTGCTTGTCCCAGACATATACTAGTTATTGCAAATAAGGGAAACCAAGGGACCTATATTTCTTTGGGCCTGGCTTACTTCACTTAATATAAGTTTTCCAAGTCTTTCCATTTCCTAACAAATGTGGTGATGTCATTCTTTCTGATGGAGGCATAGAACTCCATTGTGTGTGTACATATATATTTATACACACACAATATATATAATATATATATATATATATATATAAAACATTTTCTTGATACATTCATCTACTGAAGGGCATCTGGGTTGAATTCATATCTTACCTATGGTAAATAATGCTGCAATAAACATAGTTGTGCTGGTAGCTTTAGTATGGCCTAGTTTGTGATCATTTGGGTAAATGCCCAAAAGTGGGATTGCTGAATCCTAGGGGAGCTCTATGTGGAATCTTTTGAGGAACCTCCATACTACTTTCCAAAGTGGCTGAATAAGTTTACACTCCCACCAACAATGCAGTAAAGTTCCCTTCTGTCCACATCCCCTCCAGCATCTGT
>NW_012267219.1:4030688-4050700 GCF_000151885.1 Dipodomys ordii
ATTGGCCATCCTTCTTTCCTCTTCAGAGAAGTTTCTCTTTAAGTCTTTCGCCCACTTATTTATTGGGCAGTTGTTTCTTTGAGGATTTTTTTGTTGGGGGATTTAATTTTTTGAGTTCCAGGTGTATTTTAGATATGAGGCTCTTGTCTGTTGTATGGCTAGTGAAAATCTTCTCCCAATCCGTGGGCTTTCTATTGATCTTGCTAGCTATGTCCTTTGCCATGCAGAAGCTCTGCAGTTTTGTACAATGCTATTTGTCCAACCTTTCTTTGATTTGTTGGGTTTCTGGGTCTCTATTAAGAAAATTTTGGCCTGTGCCAAGCAGCCCTAGAGTTCCTCCTATTCCATCTTGTAATGTTTTCAGAGTGTCTGCTTTGACTCCGAGGTCTTTGATCCATTTGGAGTTGATTCTGGTGCATGATGATATATAAGGATCTAGCGCTAGTTTTCTACAAGTAGTTAACCAATGTTGCCAGCACCAATTATTGAAGAGGCTGTCTTTCTTCCATTCTTTCTTTTTTTTTTTTTTTAGCTCCCTTAATGAAGATTAGGTGGCTATAGGTCTTTGGGCTCAATTTTGCATTTTCAATTCTATTCCATTGGTCCTGAGGTCTCTTCTTGTGCCAGTACCAAGCTGTTTTGATTACTATGGCTTTGTAGTAGAGTTTGAAATTTGGTATTGATATTCCTCCAACACTGTTCTTTTTTGTTAAGGATTGTTTTTGCTATTCAGGGTCTTTTATTGTTCCATATGAATTTTGGATTGCCTCTTCTATTTCCTTGAAGAATGAGGTTGGAATTTTGATAGGTATCGCATTAAATTTGTAAGTAGCCTTGGGAAGTATTGCCATTTTCACAATATTGATCCTTCTAATCCAGGAGCATGGGAGGTTTTGCCACTTTCTAAGTTCTGTTTTGATTTCCTTTTTCAAGTTTTTAAAGTTTTCATCATAGAGGCCCTGCACTTCTTTGGTTAAGTTAATTCCTAGGTATTTTATTTTTTGTGGGGCTATTACGAATGGAGTTGCTTTCCTGATTTCAGCCGCACTCTTCTCATTGTTGACATACAGAAAAGCCATTGATTTTTGAGGGTTAATTTTATACCTTGCTACTTTGCCAAAGTTTTGAATAAGTTTGAGTAATCTGGGAGTGGAATCCATGGGATTCTTTAAATACAAGATCATGTTATCTACAAAGAGGGAGAGTTTTACTTCATCTTTCCCTATTTGGATCCCTTTTACGTTTGCATCTTGTCTTATTGCTGTAGCTAGGCATTCTAGTACTAAATTGAAGAGAAGTGGAGAGAGTCTCATTCCTGAGTTAAAAGGAAATGGCTTTAGTTTTTCGCCATTATGTATAAGGCTGGCTATAGGTTTATCCTATACAGTCTTTATTGTATTGAGGAATGTTCCATGGATTCCTAATTTTTCCAGAGCCTTCATCATAAAGCAGTGTTGGATCTTGTCAAATGCTTTTTCTGCATCTATTGAGATAACCAAGTGGTTCTTATCCTTGATCTTGTTGATGTGATGAATTATATTAATTGACTTGTGTATATTGAACCAGATTTGCTCCCTGAAATGAATCCTGTTTGATCATGGTGTATGATTTTTTGGATGAATTGTTGAAATTGATTGGCCAAAATTTTGTTGGGAAGTTTTACATCAATGTTCATCGAAGAAATGGGTCTATAGTTCTCTTTCTTTGATGAGTCCCTGCCTGGTTTTGGGATGAGGGTTATGATGGCTTCATAGAATGAGTTTGGTAGTGAACTTTCTCTTTCAATTTCATTGAAGAGATGGAGTAGTATTGGTGTGAGTTCTACTTTGAAGGCCTTGTAGAATTTCACTGTAAATCCATCTGGTCCTGGGCTTTCTTAGATGGGAGGTCTCTTATTGCTGTTTCGGTTTTGATGCTTGATCTGGTTCTGCTAAGTTGGTTTAACTCATCTTGCTTTAGTTTTGGCATGTTGATATTTGCTAGGAAATTGTCCATTTCTTCCAGGTTCTCAAGCTGTCTGCCTTACCCAGGGCTTTGTGATCCTCCTCTCAGGCTAGTTCAGTGGGAGGGAGATCTGCTTTGAGTATCACAAAAGAGGGAGATGGCTGTTTCCTCTAGCTTGGAGTTGCTGTGGTGAGGCTAGGTTCTGGGTAAGATTGAGGCCTGTCAGCAATCAGTAACTTTTCCATGAGGGGCTAGCTCCTAAGACACTCACAGTGCCCAGCCTGGAGCCATTCTCAGGGTTTATGTTTTCTGGGTTTCAATTGTTTGTCTTGGCTGCAGTGGGGAGGGGCAGCCCCTGGCTCTGTTTACCCAGTAAAGAAAGTCACTCCTTCAGGGGTGGAGCTACTTCTGCCTGGGGCGGGGGGTGTCTTTCTCCTGGGTGGAGCTGAGCCTGGCAGGTTAGGTCAGGTTCCTGTGACCTGCTGAATGGCTCCTATCATTTTCTTCCAAGGCCTGAGTTGGACCTAGCTGCTGGGCTGGGCCTTTGTCAGTATCAAAGATGTAGATCTTCTCTGGTGGTGGAGGAGGGGCTACCTTCCCACCACTGCTCTGTGAGGAGTGAGGATGTCAGGGCTCTACTCAGGCCAGACTCTTGGTTCCTGGGCCATCCCTGGTCTGGGATCCGCAGGATGAAGATTTCTGCTCCTTATCAGTTCTTGGTGGTGGTGAGTAGAATCCACTCATACATCGCATCTGGCACTTTTGTTCCAGACTCTCTTTGTTGATATGGCGGCTGCCCCAGCCACCATATCAACGGTTTACTGGCAAGGGCTCAGATCTGTCTCCTTGACCAAGCTGCCTAGATTTTCCCTCTCTGGCCAAACTCTCTGTACAGTGATGGCACACTTGGTGTGATTCTCTAGCCTAGGACTGTTCACACTAAAACTGTTTTCTATGCTGGGACTTGTTTAGCATCTAGCTTCCTCCAGACTCCTAATATAAATATTCTTTTAGATTTGATGAAGAATGGACAATTGGAGAGATTCTCAGACAAACACATCATTATCATCATCATCACCATCATCATCGATAATGAGCTAAGTGAACAAATGGGACTCAACAAGTCCAGTTTCCTCAGATTCCTGGCACTACCTTCCTGTCCATGTGTCTTTGGGCAGGTGTCTCTGCACTTGTCTTTATCATCTCTCCAGTGTTGACTTACTGTAGGGGAAGGCCGATGGAATCTTTCTATTTATCTTTTACTCATAAATTTTTTCAGCTTAGAATGTTCAATACACTAAAGTGCTATAGTTTAAGGTATCTTGTCCTGAACAAGGCAGATTCTATTTATGAAAAGATAGGATGGAGTTTTGTGTGTGCAAACATGCTCCAGTCCTCTGGCTTGTGGATGCTGTCCCTGAGCTATTCAACTCAAGGTGAGCACTCTACCACAGCACCACTTCAAGTTTTCTAGTGGTTAATTGGAGATAAGAGTCTCACGGGCTTTTCTGCCCAGGCTGCCTTTGAGCCGTGATCCTCAGACCTCAGCCTCTTGAGTAGCAAGAATTACAGGTGTGAGTCACTGGTGCCTAGCTGAGATTTTGTTTTCAAGGCTGGTGCTCTACCACTTGAGCCACAGTCCCATTTTGGGCTTTTTATTTTTATTTTTGGTATTTTAATTGGAGATAAGAGTCTCATGAACTTTCCCATCTGGGCTGGCTTTAAGCAGTCATCCTTGTATCTCGGCCTCCTGAGCCATCAGGAGCCATTAGGCCATTGGGCTAAGTGCTCATCTTGGCCAATTTTTATATTAACAGATCATTTGTGTTCTCCAGGAGCAAGGCTATGTGCTCACACAAGTGTAATTGTGTGTAATGTGAGACTGAGTTGTGACAGCTCTTTGTGTGTAAGTGTGCAGATGTTGCTGAGTTTCATTTCTGGAGATATGGCAATAGGAGTGCAATGGTGTGAACAGTCGGACTATGAAACTTTTAATATCATAGGTTTTGACATTCGTATAGAAGACAACAGAAGGCTATTGAGATTGGCTAAGTGACCAGTTACCACAACCAGGGATGGTAGTGGGTGATAAAAGCCATACTTCCCAACTCTTTTCTTCTCCAATAACTTAGCTTTCTTCCTTCAGATCTTGAATAAGAAATTGCTGACCCCTCGATATGATTTTGAATATACCACTTACTTCCCGCATAGACCTTCCTTTGTTCTTGTCTAGTGAAAAACTATTTATGTTACTATTTACCACTTGGCCTTTGAAGAAAACACAGTACTGTTGGTATTATGTTTGCACATTAACACAAAAGCTGTTAGCACTTAATCTTTACATCAGAAATAATGTCCATATATTTTCTCATTTCCTTCTTTTCATGCTTTATCTTCTAAATGGTAGATTTTTTTCTTTGACTTCAAAGTTAAATCACTTGAATCTAAAAATAATTGTTACTATTTCTTTGCTTAACAACTTCAGAAAAGTCATCCAGTGAATTGTTTATTGAGGACTGTGTCCTTTCTTCTTTTCTGTCTCTCTTCTTTCCCTTTTATAATCCTCAAAGGGAAGTGCAGATGTGAACAGTTGAAAGGTAATGTAATACCATATGTATGTAATACCATATGCTGTTGTAAGGCTGGGTGGCCTACCATATTGACTACTGTCCTCTACTGGCTACCAAAAGGTTTGTTCTCTTAGGTGAGATAGTCTTGCCCTTTAGTGGCTTGTGTAGCAACATGGACCCTACAAAATGGTATTGTATGAAGAATCAGATAATGAATGCTTTCTTTACTTTTAAATAACCAAAAGTCGGGCTTAGTAAAAACTCTGATTTAAGATGTAGCAAGGGATTTATCTTGATTTTGCCTCCAATTTCATTTGTAGGTAAATCTATAGGATTAGTATTAAGTTACATTAATTTTCTATTACACGAGAAATGGGAAATTTACAGTTTCTCTTTATACACAATTCAATGTATCATTCTTTTGTGGCAATGTGATAGAATCCATGCATTTACATGTGGCAGCAAGCATGTGCTCTAGTGCTCGATTTTGCCTCTAGCCTCAATTTATAATTGGAAACTTTTGTGGGTCATTTCTTTTAAAGCAGTACAAGATTTGAACTCAGAGCCTTGTGCTTGCTAGGCAGGCATCCTACCGCTCCTACCACTTGAGATACTTTTCACCCCTTTCATCCTTTTTTCTTAAGGTTATTGTTTTTAGATAGAGACATGTATTTTTGCCTGAAATTGGCCTGGACCAAGATCTTCTTGCCTATAGCTATGCACATACTTGAGATGACAGGTGCATGCTACTATGTTCAGCTTCCCTTCCCTTCCCTCCCTCTCAGTTTTCTCTTTCTCATTCTTACTTTCTTCCCTCCTTCCCTCCCCCTTCCTTCCCTCCCTCCTTCTCTCCTTCCCTCCATCCCTCCCTTCCTCCCTCCCTTCCTTCCTTCCTTCCTTCCCTCCTGTCTTTTTTTTTTCTTTCTTGTGTGGACTGGTACTGGGGCTTGAACTCAGGGCTTGGAGCACTGTCATAACTTTTTAATCTAACATTTGAGCAATAGCTCCACTTCTGGCTTTTGGGTGGTTAATTGGAGACTAACCACCACAGACTTTCCTGCCTGGGCTGACTTCAAACCATGATCCCCAGATCTCAAGCTCCTGAATAGCTAGTGTTTTCTACATCATGTCCTCTGTGTACAGTAACAGAATGACATCTTCCTTTCTAATTCTGATTCCTTTTCTTTATTCTCCCCCATTACTCTGGCTAGGATTTTGAGTGTTATGGTGATTAATAGTGGCAAAAGTAGACATCCTTATTTTTTTTTACAAATGAAATGTCTGAGGAGTTTTCACACACAACTCAAGTTATCTCTTCTTTAAAAATGCAATCTTCTAATAAACCACACTTTTTATAATGCAGTTTCTTGAGCTGGAATGAATTTCATATATTATGGCCAAGATTTTGTATTAGAGATATGTACCAGAGACCATATATTTTCTTCAAAAGCTATTTTTGAAGAGAAATAATTAGAATATTGTTTCTAGGAACAGATTAATTTTCCCACTTTCCCTATCACCCTAAACTCACCTTTCTCTTGGCTGGTATCAAGTGAAGCTTTTGATTATCATGTTTTCTATCTTCATAATCCATTTCTAAATTACTTGGGGTATAGTGCCTGAACCTTAGTGAGCTTTTAATAAGCCTTTGCCTCCAGGAACACTGATTCCTTTCTAACTCTGACCTCTTCTCTTGTTCCCTCTGGTGTCCATGAAGCCCCGAGACTTTACCACTGCTAAAAGGTAAACATACAATCTATTGCTTCAAAATAATGTCAGTGATTTGTTTATCCAAGAGTACAAAAATGCCAAGCCTTTTATTGAGTTTAAAATTAAAGTTCTTTTTTAAAAAAGATTTTCCCCAAATATTTCTTCTAAGTATAAATATGTAGTGTGTACACATGGAATACATCTGTGTACACACACGCACATATAACATAGATAAAGGAAAGATTCTTGGAAGAGTAAGAGCAATGTTTTTAAAACTAGTGAAATATCTATGTAACTACATATGTTGGTCCCTCCCTGCCTCCTTTCCTTCCTTCCTTTCTTCCTTCCTTCCTTCCTTCCTTCCTTTCTTCCTTCCTTCCTTCTTCCCTTCCTTCCTTCCTTCTTTCCTTCCTTCCTTCCTTCTTCCTTCCTTCCTTCCTTCCTTCCTCAGAAGCTAACCTTCTCACTTCATAGGACCATATGCCTTACAATATTAGCAAAGCTATCTCACCTACTGTTCTCATTTCTCATGGTCATTATTTTCACTTTTCCCAGCTCACATTTATTTTTCATAAGATCATAGCTTGTACAGCAAACATGAACTTTGCAATAAAGGTAAAGAACTTATCCCTTTTCTCTGTGTACCCACAGGGATGATACTCGGCCAGGAATGGCTAATGCCCTCTGCAGACCTCAAAGTGGCTGCTCTCAAAGCCCTATCTGCATGGAGTCCTGTCTAGTAAGTAGAAAAGAAGTAATGGAATTTGCAAAAAAAATTCTCTTCCCAACTCTTAGTACCTTATTCAATGAATGCTAGAACTACAACATTAAAGATTATTTAAAGTGGCCAGGAAGAGCTAGCATCTGTCCTTGTTAATGGCTTCCCTGAACTGCAGAGCTAGTGCTTGTTAATTCCATAGGATTTCTGCATGGCATCAGGCATCCTTCCTCCACAGCAAAGGGCAGAGTATGTCCAGCAGTCACTCTTCCACTTCCTCCAACCCCTCACCTCTGCCCCTTCCCATATAGAGCAGCAACATATTAGACATAGTCGTCAATATGGGTATCATTTGATGACAAAAAGTCCCAGGTAAGTGTTAGTCAGAACATCATTTCTGTCTATCCCATACTTCATGATAATTCTTCTAAGGTTCTGGTCTTCCTTTATATTTTGAAACACTGTGGGAGCTTTAGCTATAAGAGCTATTATGTTAAAAAAATAAGTTAAAACTTGCCATATATATACATATATATTTTAAAAAAATTTATTTTTGGTTGGTCATGGTGCTTGAACACTGGGCTTTGGGCACTGTCCCTCAGCTCTTCAGCTTAAGGCTAGTGCTCTACCACGTGAGCTACTATGCCACTTCTGGTTTTCTGGTGGTTTATTGGAGATAAGAGTCTCACAGGGGTCCAGAGGAAGATGGTGGAGGAGAAGCTGGAGGCTAAACAAGCTCTCACATAGAAACCTGTTTTAGTGTTTCTGTGAAAAGTCCAAGGCTAGAGAGTCACACCAAGTGTACCATCATAGTACAGAGAGTTTGGCCAGAGAGGAAAAATTCAGGCAGCTGGGTTAAGGAGACAGATTTGAGCACTCTCAGGTGTCCGCAGTGGCAGCCAATGGCTGCTGTTACAGCTTACATATCAACAGAGAGAGTCCCGGTCAAAGGCACCAGAGGCAGTGTGTAAGCAGATTCTACTCACTGCCAGCCAGAACTGACAAGGAGTGGAAATCTTCATCCTACTGACCATAGATGGTTTCAGACCTGGAAACCAAGGGAAAGGCATGAGTACCTTTCAAGACATTCTCACTCTTTCTCACAGAGCAGCAGTGGGAAGGTAGCCTCTCCCCTACCACCAGAGAAGAATTCCATTTTTGATACTGACAAAGGCCTGGCCAGAGCAGCTAGCATGGAACTCGGGCCTTGGAAGAAGACAATAGGAGCCATTCAAAAGGTCAGAGGAACCTTACCTGTGGGGCTCAGCTCCACCCAGGTGAAAGTTGCCCTTCGCAAGCAGGGGAACCTCCACCCATGGAGGAGTGATTTTTTTTGCTTGTTAAACAGAGCAAGAGGCTGCCCCACCTCACTCCAGCATGGGCAGCAGACCTAGCTGTAGGAGGCTAAAAGAAAAACAATTGGAAATTCACTACACATAAATCCTGAGAATGGTTCCAGGCTGGGCTCTGTGAGTGTTTCAGGAACTAGCCCCTAATGGAAAAGCTACTGATTGCTGACAGGCTTCAACCCTACCCACAACCTAGGTCCATCACAACAACTGCAAGCTAGAGGAAACAGCCATCTCCCTCTTTTGTGATACTCAAAGCAGATCACCCTCTCACTGAACTAGCCTGGGAGGGTCATAAAGTCCCTGGTAAGGCAGCACTTCCTTCTACCTGCTCAAACAAACTGATTTAAGAAACCAGTCAAGCCACAGGAAAACAAAACACCACAAGCAAACCAGAGACTCCACCAAGAGACTGGTTATGGACACAGGGGAGACACAAAATTCCCCCCCAAAAAAATTGAACTGTGGGCTGGGAAGGTGGCTCAGTGGTAGAGTGCTTGCCTTGCATGCATGAGGCCCTGGGTTTGATTCTTCAGCACTACATAAGCAAAAAGAAAAAAGCTGGAAGTGGTGCTGTGGCTCAAATGGTAGAGTGCTAGCCTTGAGCTGAAGAGCTGAGGGACAGCACCCAGGCCCAGAGTTCAGGCCCCATGACCAGACCCCCCTCCCCCAAAAAAAATTGAACTCTTTTTTTCTACCTAATTAAAAGCATTTAAAATTGTTTTCTTTTTTTCATCATTTTTTTATTCTCTTTTTACTCTTTTCCCTTTGGTCCTTTTTGATTTTTTTTTTGCTTTACTTAATTGCTGTTCTGTTCATCACCAGATATATACCTGTCTTTGATTATTAGACCTTATCCTTTATTGTGTGCATACTTTATTCAGATATCAATTACTCAATTCACACACTCACAGCCTTAACTCCTTTAATTGTAGTATTATTTCTTTACACTTATATAATTTTTAAGTGTTTCATTTTTAAATATTTATTTTTTATTTTTCCTTTTTCTGTATCTCTCTTCTCTTTTCCTTCTATCCTTATCCTCTCTCTGCATTTAGGTCTTGGTTATATTCCCTCTTTCCCTTTCCTTCCCCACATTCCTCTAATCTTATTTTCTTCTCACAATTCTCCCTAACCTATTAATTTCTAGTCTGCTGACTCCTTCTTTGATTTTCTTAGTCCATTGATCCCTAGTTGTTTGTTGTTGAACTAGATTCTATTTGTTGAACTATATTGTACATTTACTCATTTTGACTGCGTCAAACAATCTGTGCAACTACAGTGCTCTGGTTGATGCTTGCCTTAAGATAGTGTTGTAGTAAAGAAGTTGTTTTACTTTCATACCCAAATGGGCAGAACAAGCTGGAGAAACACAAGAAAAATGGCAAGTACAGGTATCTCAACTCCTGCTCATGATAATCAGACAACAGAGCAGTTAATGAATAATCTAGAGAAGAGCTCCCAAAATGCTCTACAAACACTACTGGTAAACATACTGAATGAAAAGATTGAAAGCCTGCAAGGGACTCTGTGTGAGCATGATAGGGAAATGTGTGAGTGTGATGAGGCTAACCAAAGATTAATACAGGAATTTTGCAACCATGAGGAGGCTAATCAAAGATTGATTGAGGAATTATGTGAGCGGGATGAAAATAAATAAAGATTAATAGAGGCATTCATGGAATGAACAAACAGAAATCTTGGTGAATACATGGAGGCCCAAAAGGGAATGCTGAATGAGGCTCAACAGAAGGAAAGGGAGCCCAAGGAAACCATAACCAATCAACTAAGGGATTGGAGAATGGACATTGAAAACCAACTTAATGAGGTTAAGAAGTCCATGCAACAAAAACAAGCTCAAAGAATTTGAAGTCATCAAATCTGACCAATTAGAAAGAAAGGAAATAAAAGCAAAGTAGAAAGTCTTGAGAACAGTTTAGACCATGCAGAAGATCAAATCTCAGGGATTGAAGACAGCCTAGATATTATAGAGGAAGAACAGACAAGTATTCAAGACAAATCCAAGAAATAGATATATCTATTCAACATTTAGAAGACATCATCAGAAGGCCTAATCTGAGGATAGTGGGTGTAGAGGAACACCTAGAGACAGAAGTTAATGGTCTAGGAAATTTATTTAACAAGATCCTAGCAGAGAACTTCCCCAAAATGCAAAAATATAGGCCTATTCAGATACAAGAAGCTTTTAGAACCCCAAATAGATCAGACCAAAACAGGACATCCCACCGTCATATTATAATCCACACAGGATCAATTCAGACTAAGGAAAGAATCCTTAAAGCTGTCAAAGAGAAAAGAACAATCACCTATAAAGGGAAACCAATCAGAATAACTTCAGATTTTTCAGCAGAGACAATTAAAGCAAGAAGAGCCTGAAATGATGTATGACATGCTCTAAAGACAAACAACCATCAACTAAGAATACTGTACCCAGCTAAAGTATCCTTCATAAAAAAAGGACAAATAAAAACTTTCCACAACAAAGAAAAATTGAAAGAGAATATCTCCACCAAACCAGCCTACAAAAGATAAGTAAAGATGTCCTACACATAGAAAACCAACAAGAGAACAATAAAAGCCAAGAAACCACACCCAAACAGAGAATCCAAGAATCATAGGAAGAACCCAGTTGTCACAGCCACCAAGAAGGTAGATAACATGGCAGGAACTACCAAGATCTTCTCAGTCCTAACACTCAATATTAGCTCTCCAATTAAGCAACATAAATTGTCCAGTTGGATCAAAAAGCAAGATCATTCTATCTGTTAACTTCAAGAGAGATACCTTGCCCACAAAAACAAACATTCTGAAAGTGAAAGCCTGGTATACAATCTACCATTCAAATGGCCCCCATAAACAGGTGGAAGTTGCAATACTAATATCAGATAAAATAGACTTCAAATTAAAATTAGGGAGAAGAGATAAAGTAGGTCATTAAATACTAATGAAGGGATCTCTCTTTCAGGAGGATATTGCAATTCTAAATATCTATTTACCAAATAACGGAGCATCCAAATTTATCCAAGAAACACTACTTTCCCTCAAATCTCACATGGATCCAAAGACATTAATTGTTGGGGACTTTAACACACCATTGTCCCTGCTGCATAGATCAACCCAGCAAAAACTCAACAGAGAAACCTCAGATCTAAACAACTGCACAGACATCTACTGAACAGACATCTACTGAATATTTCACAAGGCAGCATCAGAATACACATTCTTCTCAGCAGCACACAGAACATTCTCCAAAATAGACCACATTTTAGTTTGGACAAAGAAAATTTTTCCAAATTCAGAAACATTGAAATGATGTTCTGCATTCTCTCAGATGACAAGGAAATAAAATTAGAACTCAACACCAAAAGCCATCCAAAAAAATCCTGTAACACATGGAAGTTGAACAACACACTGTTGAACCACCAGTTGATCATGGAATAGATTAGAAAGGAAATTCAAATATTCATGATATTTAACAAATATAAACAAACAAATCACCAGCTCCTCTGGAACACAACAAAGTCAGTACTCAGAGGCAAGTTTATAGCTCTCAGTTCCTACATCAACAAATTGGAGAGATCTGAAACCTATAATTTAATTAGATAACTGAATTTCCTTGAAAATGAGCAACAAGCTAAATCCGAATCCTGTAAACAGAAAAAATTAAAACTAAATCAGAATTAAATTAATTAGAGTCCAAAAATAGAAAGAATCAACAAAACAAAGAGTTGCTTCTTCCAAAAAATTAATAAAATTGACAGACCCTTTAGCAAATCTTATCAGAAAAAGAAGAGAACACACCCAAATAAACAAACTCAGAGATGAGAATGGAAACATCACCACAGAAACAACCAAGATTAAGAACATTATAAGGGAATACTTCTCAAACCTTTATGTGCATAGATTTAAGAATCTGGAAGAAATGGACGAATTTCTAGCAAACATTGATATGCCCAAATGTAACCAAGATGATTTAAACCAACTTAATAGATAGATTGATATCAAATATCAAAGTAGAAAAAAAAATAAGAGACCTCCCAGCCAAAAAAAGGGCAGGACTGGATGGATTTACAGATGAATTCTATAAGGTCTTCAAATCAGAACTCACATCAATACTCCTCTAACTCTTCAATGAAATTTAAAGTAAAAGTTTACTACCAAACTCTTTTATCAAAACCCTTATCCAAAAACCAGACAGGGACTCATCAAAGAAAGAGAACTATAGACCCATTTCTTTGATGAACATCAATGCAAAACTTCTCAACAAAATTTTGGCCAATTGACTTCAACAACTCATCAAAAAAATCATACACCATGATCATCAGGATTAATTTCAGGGATGTAAAGCTGGTTCAATATATACAAATCAATTAATATAATTCATCACATCAACAAGAGCAAGGATAAGAACCACATGTTTATCTCAATAGATGCAGAAAAAGTATTTGACAAGATCCAACACCATTTTATGATGAAAGTTCTGGAAAAACTAGGACTCCATGGAACATTCCTCAATATGATGAAGGCTGTGTATGACAAACCTACAGCCAACATTAAAGTTAATAGTGAAAAATTAAAGTCATTTCCTCTAAATTCAAGAATGAGACAAGGATGTCCACTTTCTCTACTTCTCTTCAATTTAGAATTAGAATGCCTAGCTACAGCAGTAAGCAAAGATGCAAACATAAAAGGGATCTAAATAGGGAAAGATGAAGTAAAACTCTCCCTCATTGCAGCTGACATGATATTATATTTAAAGAACCCAATGGACTCCAATCCGAAGTTACTCAAGCTGATCTGAAACTTTGGCAAAGTAGCAGGGTATAAAATTAACCCTAAAAATCAATGTCTTTTCTGTATGCCAATAATCAGAAAAGTGTGGCTGAAATTAGGAAAGCAACTCCATTTGTAATAGCCCCACAAAAAATAAAATACCTAGGAATTAATTTAACTAAAGAAGTGAAAGACTTCTATGATGAAAAATTTAAAAACCTGAAAAAGGAAATTAAAGCAGAACTATGAAAGTGGAAAAGCCTCACATGCTCCTGGATTGGAAGGATTAACATCGTGAAAATGGCAATACTGCCAAAGGCTATCTACAAATTCAATGTGATACCTATCAATATGCCAACCTCTATTATAACCTCTATTTCAATGAAATAGAAGAAGCAACCCAAAAATTCATATGGAACAATGAAAGACCCCAAATAGAAAAAACAATTCTAAGCAGAAAGAATAGTGCTAGAAGAATATCAATACCAAATTTCAAACTGTACTACAAAACCATAGAAGTTAAAACTGCTTGGTACTGGCCACAGGAACATACCTGAGGACCAATGGAAAAGAACTGACGACCCATAAATGAACCCACAGACCTATAGCCACCTAATCTTCATTAAGGAAGCTAAAAAATAGAATGGAAGAAAGACAGCCTCCTCAGTAAATGGTGCAGGCAAAATTGGTTAAACACCTGTAGAAAACTAAAGCTAGATCCTGATATATCACCCTGCACTGGAATCAACTCCAAATGGATCAAAGATCTCAGAGTCAAAGCAGACACCCTTAAAACATTACAGGAAAGAATAGGAGAAACCCTAGGGCTCCTTGGCACAGGCAAAATTATCTTAATAAAGACCCTGAAACCCAACAAATCAAAGAAAGTTTGGGCAAATAGGATTGCATGAAACTGCAGAGCTTCTGCATGGCAAAGGACATAGCTAGCAAGATCAATAGAAAGCCCATGGATTGGGAGAAGATCTTCACTAGCCATACAATAGACAAGGGTCTCATATCTAAAATATACTTAGAACTCGAAGAATTAAATCTCCCAACAACAAATCCTCAAAACACAAAAACCTGATAAATAAGTGGGCTAAAGACTTAAAGTGATACTTCCCTGAAGAGGAAATAAGAATGGCCAATAGTCACATGAAGAATGCTCAACCTCTCTAGCCATAAAAGAAATGCAAATCAAAACAACACTGAGATTCCACCTCACCCCAATTAGAATGGCTAAATGTTTAAATAGGGATACAGGTTGAGCCATTGTAACAATGAAATGTACAAGATACTATGTTGAAAAATGAACTTTACAATTTAGTTGGGGTGGGGGAGTAGTGTAGTTGTGGAGGTGGGAGGGAAGGGATGGTAGGGGAAGAACAAAGGAAGCAACAATGCTTGATAAGAAATGTACTCATTATTTTGCTCATGTGACTGTAACCCCACTGTACAGTATTTTCACAATAAAACATATATATATATATGTTTTATATATGTATAAATACTGTATATGTATATGTATAAAATACTGTATATATATATATATATATATATATATATATATATACACACACACACACATATATGAACTGTAATAACAACAGATGCTGGAGGGGATTTGGCCAAAAAGAAACCCTACTGCAGTGTTGGTGGGAGTGTAAACTTGTTCAACCACTTTGGAAAGCAGTTTGAAGGTTCCACAAAAGACTCCACATAGAGCTTCCCTATAACCCAGCAATCCAACTTTTGGGCATTTACCCAACTGATCACAAACAAGGACATACTAAAGCTACCAGCACAACTAGTTAAGATATGGAACCAACCCAGATGCCCCTCAGTAGATGACACACACACACACACACACACACACACACACACACACACGAATTCATACCTCCATCAGAAAGAATTACACTGCCCCATTTGTTAGGAAATGGAAAGACTTCCAAAAAATCATATTAAATGAAGTAAGCCAGACCCAAAGAAATATAAGTCCCATGTTTTTTCTCATTTGCAATAACTAGTATATGAATAGGACAAGCAGAAAAGGTCAAAAGCTATGTGCATATGACCATATAAGATGATGCTAAGCGAAATAAGCCCCAAGATAGGGACCGAAGAGGTTTTATCTTTGTTGCTGTTGTTTTTAATGCACTTGTACTATGTGATTTTTTTTGTTTCTTTTGTATGTTCTTCCCCCATGGTATAACCCCTATTTTCACTGTATTTGATTCCTGTGCCCTGCATCTTGTATATACATTTTTCTAATTTGCGGAGGGGTAGGGAAATAATGAAATGCTGAAATAAGGATACAGGTGGACCCATTATGGCAGTGAGATGTACAAGACACTATGTCGCAAATGAACTTTCAACTTCGTTCGGGATGGAGGTGAGGGAGGAGTTTTGGAGGTGGGGAGGAAATGGATGGTAGGGGAAAAACAAAGGAGGGAGTAACAATGCTTGATAGGAAATATACTCATTACCCTACTCATGTATCTGTAACCCCACTGTGCAGTATCTTTACAATAAAAATATATTTAATAATAATAAATGTAAAAGTAAAAACAACAAGAAGAGTTTCACAGACTTCCCTGCCCTGGGGGGTTTTGAACTGTGGTCCTCAGATCTCGGCCTCCTGAGCAGTTAGGATTACTTGTGTGAGCCACCGGCGCTGAGCTTAAAACTGGCCTTATATTTTAAAACATTTGCTGCCTTTTGGATCTTTATAAGAATATTTGTTTTTTATACCACTAGTGGGCATAAACTCAAAGCCCTGTGTTTTTGCTTAGCTTTTTTTTTTTTTCCCCATCAAGGTTGGCTCTCTATTAATGAAGCCACCCCTCCACTTCTGACAGTTTTGCTGACTACATGAGATTCTCTTGGATTTGTGGGCCTGGCCTGGCTAAAAAATAACCATGATCCTCAGATCTCAGCCTCCCAAGTAACTAGCATTGCAGATGTGAGTCACTGGTGCTGAACTTGTAGACTTAATTTTAAGGAATGCAATGAATCCTTCTTGATTTTCTTCCCCAGATAAGAACATTCAAAGGAAGAATAACCAGATAGATTTGGTTTTGTGGATAATCAATGCCTACTCCATGACATTGTTGAGTTGGAAAAAAAAATAGACTGAAATAAATTTCTTCAGCGAAGTAGTTTAAGGAATGAACAGATGGGAGAATGGTGATCCAAACAACCGGCAGGTGGGATGTTTACACCATGTCCTCCTGGGCTTGACAATCACTAGTATTGATAAATATTTATAAATGACTAAACCTGTCCCATTCTTTTTATTTAGCTATGATGTAATAGAGTAGAACTGTAAATAAAAGAACCATATTTCAACTTGTTATTATTCTATGTGACCCTTTTTGTTCAGGGCATGCTGATATATTGGCTTTTATTATAAAAATACAACAGGGTCACACTATATAACACATGAGAAATGACCTGCAGCAATATTAACTTTAATTTATCAGTTTTATTTATTGAGCCTGTGTTTAGTCATTGTCTCACAGCAATCCTTTGAGGCGAGTACTGTTATATTCATACTTAAAGTCTACATATTTAATCAAGATACAGAAATAATATAAACTAGATACACACTAGGTGGAAAGGAAATCCATAGCTGCTTAGTATTTTTACATGGGATAAGATATTTGATTCTTTTCTGCTCTTATTTAACATTTATAAAATTTTAGATATAAAAACATTAAAATACACATCTAATGGTTCATTTTCCTGACATCACATTATCTGACCTTTTCCGCTTGACTCATACATATACTAGATATTACAAATAAGGGAAACCATGGGACCTATGTTTCTTTGGGCCTGGCTTACTTCACTTAATATAATTTTTTCCAAGTTTTTCCATTTCCTAACAAATGGGGCAATGTCATTCTTTCTGATGGAGGCATAGAATTCTATTGTGTATATATACCACATTTTCTTGATCCATTCATCTACTGAGGGGCATCTGGTTTGGTTCCATATCTTAGCTATGGTAAATAATGCTGCAATAAACATAGTATTTTCTTATTCTACAAGGAGTTAAGGCAGCTGAAGTCACACAATGAAACTATGAGAGGTCATAGCCACAGCCCCAAATCTTCTGACTTGGCAATGTATATTGCTACATGAGGCAAACAGCACAGAGTGTCTAAAAAGCTTTAACTTGTGTTGATGCTGACAGCTGCATGGGCATTTGCAACGACATACAAATGTAACTAACCTTAGCTACTCAAGAGGCTGAGATCCAGAGAGGATCACAGTTTAAAGCCAAACTAGGTAGAAAAATCCACAAGATTTCATCTCTAAAACAATCAGCCAAAAAATTTAGGCTGAGATGTGTCTCAGGTGGTAGAACATTAGTTGAGCAGGTGAGCTGAGTAATCAATACACACACACACACACACACACCATCATCATCACCACCACCACCACCGCCACCCAAAACTTTCCAGATTGATTGTTACCTAAAACGATAAGCTTATTGTAAGCATGTTATGAAGAAAACTGGTATATTGAGACATAAAATTATTTCTTTCATGATATTCACTTGGAAATAAAATGAGCAAAAATGTGTCCTATAACTTTCACTCAAATCACAGGGAAATATTATTTTTATTATTATTGCCATGTAGAGGCACATTTAGAATTATATATAAATTAAACATGGCAAAGTTATTGAATCAACATAGAAGCATAGAACTAATAACTTCAGAGTAGTAACTTAAACATTCAGTTTCCAAATAAATGAGTTTTTATTGCTAGGATTATTTTTCAGATGTAGCCTTTTATACCCAATAAAGTTCAGACACCTTCATCCTTAATATATGTAATTACCTTGTTGGAACCAATAGAGGAGAGAGCCTGTTAATATTGGCAATGCATTATAATGAAAATTATTTGTCTTATATATATATTTATTTTTTCTTAACACACTTACATGTATATATATTAAAATTGTCCAGAAAAATTTCTAAGTCTACAAGTTTTTAATTGCATTAGACATAAATATTAATGAATCCAATTGCTGGTTCAACTATTGTAAATCAGTATAGCCCACAAAAGGAAATTTAAACAGTGGGAAATGTGAAAAAAGTATATGCTATTTCAGAAACTTCTGGAAAGGAAGATTAAAAACTGAAAGTCTTGCACTAATCAGTTGCACACAAATGCAAGCTACTAGTCTGAGTATCATCAGTGGTAGATGTTAACTAAGTGTACCAAAGATAAACCTTAGCTTATTTATAACATAGTTTCAGAATACGTTATAAATACTTTCAGTATTTACAATACATACTTGTTGGTATATGTTACAGAATCCTTACCAGAGTCATTCAAATTTTATTGTTTAAGGCTGAGTATGTTGCTCAAGTAATAGTGTGTAGCACATACTCTAAGTTTAAATCTCCCTCAATTTATTGTTCATGTATTTCTTTAAATAAGCCAAATAGGCATAAGTTTTGTAAGGTGGAGAAGACAGGACAAATGTTCAGGAAGATATTCTTTTAAAAAGATAATATAGAATTCCAACAGGATAATCCAGACTGGAATTAGATACTAGACTAAAATGCCAATAATGAAAGTCTCATGAATTTAAAAAGAAAACAGATAGGAAAATCTTGCTAGCAGTATGAGTTCTTCCTGTACATATAAGTTACTATGTATCAAACTGAGCACTAGTAACTCCTTGCTACTCAGGAAGTTGAGATCTGAGGATCATGATCCAAAGCCAGCCTGGATAGGAAACACTAAATGACCAAAAAGAGCCAGCAGTAAAGCTATAGCTTAAGTAGTAGAACCCTAGCCTTGAGCAACAGAAGCTCAGGGAGAGAGAGCTCAGGCCCTAAATTCAATCCCCACAGCAGGTACACACCCAAAATAAAGTCACCACATTTCTTTATGAGAGCATGGTTTTGGCTCTTTGGAGATAGATCACAGGTAAATTCCACTATGTGAAGATTGGATGTAGATGGGAGGGACGGAAGCAAGGTTTTAATGGAAATAATTTTCAAGATTACATTTCCAGAAGACAGTTCTTCAGTTTAAACCAGACAGATTAGACTTGTTTATTAGAGAAAACTGAGGAATGAAATAGGTTATTCTCTTTTTTATTGTGAAAATACCATACAAAGGGGTTACAATTACATGGGCAAAGTAATGAGTACATTTCTTATCAAGCATTGTTGTCTCCTCCTCTGTTTCCTATTCCCATCCCTTCCCATCTCCCCTCCCCTCTCCTCCCCCCCCCACTCCCTGCTCCAGTAAACCACTAGAAAACTGGAAGTGGTGCTGTGGCTCAAGTGGTAGAGCGCTCGCCTTGAGCTGAAGACTCAGAACCATCATGCCCAACTTTACTCAGGATATTTCAGTAAAATTAAGTATACTTACAAAGACCACCTGTTTGGTATCTACTACCTGCTGTTTGGGCCAAGTTCAATCAAAAGATAATTTTTAAAACTCAAGAACATTTCAAAAACAAAACTTCTTTTCATTCCTTGCATGAACATTTCCCAGCTCAATTAATGGGGGAAATCTCCCATTCCTGGCATTATTATCAGTTCTGTTTAAATCACAGGTCACCTACAGAGTGCTTCCGTGCCTTTAATTTTGTGAAAGTATGCTTTCCCATAAGCAACTGGTGCCCAAAAAGCAACACAAAAGTTAATGTGCGTAACTTAAGTAATGAAGTGAAAATCTGAGTTCTGTTGAAAAGTTGTGTCTGTGGTATTATGGGGAAAATGAACCAAGCATCAGCAGTACAGCACTGAATGCTATGTATCCTGAGCACGCATGGCTTCTCCTCAACAGAGAGCTCATTGAAACTATGTGGCCACCAATAGCAAGTACCTACTATGTATTAGGGACAGTGTCCAAGCCCAGAGTTCAAGCCCACAACCGAAAAAAAAAAAA
>NW_012267219.1:4050783-4066768 GCF_000151885.1 Dipodomys ordii
TGTTACAGCACATGGCTAAGATTATAAACATGCTGAAGTGCTAAGACCTCCTCTTCTTCCAGAAACTGCTTGGAGGTCATTGTGTAAGCACATAGACCATGGTAAATCTGACATGAAGCATATATTTACTTGCTGTTTGGTTTTTGGATAGTTGTAAGGATGGACTCTAAAAATATTAAGTGCATAGGACTTTACTGTTATTAGGAAAATTATGGAGCTAATAAAATTTGATTTATTGAGTGCAAGTTAAAGTGTATGGAAATGAATTCTTAGATATTAGGGGAATAAATCTTAGAATGCATACATGGCATAACCCCCAAGGAAAGGGAAATTTCATGTAATTAATTTATTAATTCACTCAGTCGTTAAAGAAACGTTGAATGAACACCTACCGCATGTAAAACTTCTGTTGAGCCCTGTAGGCAGAATAAAGATAAATAAAACACGTCTCTTGCCTGGGGCACGCACTGTCAGGGTCTAGTGAACAATAATAAAAAACTAAGTACATGAAGAAAAGGATTTGTGTGATCAATGTGGTGGGAATTAAAGCCTGGTAGGCCATCTATCCACAATGGTGAATTATTGATTTTTTTTTTTTTACCGTATCTGTATGCCAGAAGAAATGTTTTAGAAATTAGATAGAACTAAGGAAACAAATATGAAATCTGGAATATTGAGGAATTTTTACTTTTAAAAAAAGCTCCTAGAAAGATGGAAATGAATATGCAACCCTCCCCCTCAAAAAAAAAAAAAAATAACCGACCTAACTCAATAAGCTCACATTAGGACTAGACAAAAGAAAGTACAAAGACAGAAAAAGGTGAGCAGAATGTTGATTTCTTTTCTTTCAGGCAAAAAGAGCAAATGTGTATATTTCAAGTAATGTTAAACTTACTTGCTAAGGTTTTGAAAAATTAAATACCATCTCTCAGCGTGAGATGATATCCATAAATGTGCTTTAAACTCTTCAAAAGGAAATATAAGGCACTTAGTCTTTGCCGTTCTTTATCTCTTTATGTATTTTTATCATTTTGTGCTTACTGTCAAATCTCCATGACATTAAAAATGGGAAATGAAAAGAGATAAAAGGCTGAAATCACTGTTATTTTCTCACAGCTTTAGTAGAGGTTTGATGGAAAAATTTGTATTTTGGCATGATCTTGACTCTTGAAGATTTTCCCATATCAACTGCAAAGTTGTCCTATGTCCAGTAGCACAGAAACTCTACCGATCTTTGCAATCATTCCTGTCAGGAGAGACAGTTCACTTACATACCTGTGCCCTCCCCTACACCCCTCGCATCTGCGATATTATCTACAAGGCATTGCTTCAGCTTTGTCTATGATTTAGAAGACCTAGATATCAATTTCACTATTTAAAAATTTGAGTGGATTTTGGACTGACAGGGTTTACTTGCTGAATCTGTCCTTCCATTTATCATCAATATCATCCATTCATCCATCTATCTACCCTTCTAGCTATCTATGTCTCATCCATTCATCAATTCATCCATTCATCCATCCATTTGCCATCCATCATTCATCCTTCTAGTCCATCTGGTTCTTAATGCAAAAGAAAGACTGCCACCTACTGGATGTAAGGTATGAAGACCATATTAGCATTGAAATATACTATTATGAAGGGTTGGTTGCCTCAAAGTAAGACAAAATTCCATCCAACCCCTCATTTTTACTGATACAAATTGTACATATTTTTCTTAAGTACTTTTATTATCAACAAGCACTGAATGGAAATTATTTCACATTTTTCTCATTTAAATAACTAGAAATAAAGATTTCTCCGTTCTATTCTTTTGTACAGTCTCAAAAAATTCCATTTACCTGTTCCTCAGTGAATATAATGGTTAAGTATCCTCTTACATTGTGTATGTAAAAGTTGTACAATTATGATGATATTCTAATTTTATTTTATAATATAAAATTTCAGGTTATTAAAATCTAACCACCTTATACCCTAGATTCTAGTTATTAAAACAGTCAAAATTGAAAAGGCGGAAAGTGTTCAACTGGTCCAAATGTAGTTCATGATTTCATTCAACCCAAAGAAATATTATTTAACATGTTGCACTTCTAACTTGCTATATTCTTCATATCCCTATTATAATTTGCTCCATGGCATACCCATAATTTTGTTGTTGTTGTTGGTTGTGGGGCCTGAACTCTGGTCCTGGGCACTGTCCCTCAGCTCTACAGCTCAAGGCTAGCACTCTACCACTTGAGCCACAGTGCCACTTCTAGTTCTGGTGGTTTGTTTGATGGACTTTCGTGCTTGGGCTGGCTTTGAACCGTGATCCTCAGATCTCAGCCTCCAGAGTAGCTAGGATTACAGGTGTGAGCCACTGGTGCCTGGACCCATACCCATAATTTTAAAGAAACATCCACTAACTCTTCCACTTTCTGACTCTATCATTATGTCTACGGAGATCTTTCCCTAGACAATCAAATGTTTTTGGTCGGTCATGGGGCCTGAACTCTGGACCTGAGCGCTGTCGCTCAGCTCTTCAGCTCAAGGCTAGTGCTGTACCAGTTGAACCATAGCACCACTTCCAGCCTTTTCTGCTTATGTGGTGCTGAGGAATCAAACCCATGGCCTCATGTATGCAAGGGAAGCACTTTACCACTGAGCCATCTTCCCAGCCCGTAGACAATCAAATTTTAACTCAGTTTTATTAACTGTATTGCAAGTGCATGACAGCCATCTGTGCCAATGGTTACTGCCTTTGATGGCTGGAGTTAGAACATTTCCAACATTGCAGAAAGTCTGCCTGCACAGTTGCTGGTAGACATACATAGCTTACACTCTTCTCCATTGTCCTTATATAACTACTATGCTACTATATCATAGCATTATATTTATTTAAGAGTATCTTAATAGCACCCAAGTTGATTATCTGGGGATCATTAACTCAAAATGAGTGATCAAATACAGAAAATCATACACATTTCAGACATTGTCAAATCATAGGTATTAGTGGAGCAGAGCCCTGACCCTAAAGATCTTATTCTTTACCCAGGAAAATGTAGACATGCAGGCAGAAAAATATTAGGTGTTATTGCATAATGACAGAGATAAATAAGTTAACATTACAGTGGCTAGAGGGATCTTCTTAAATAAATAGGTTTATCAGCCATGGCTCTATGAATTATTAGTTGAATGATAAGAAAGTGATAGAATTTAAAAATCACAGGGAAGGTAAAGGTGAAACAAATAAAACAATAAGCATAAAGAATCAAGGTGGAATATTTTTATGTGTTTATGGCATATAGACAAAGGAGATATTGATATTGGAGATGAGTGAAAAGATAAAAATGGAGGACGGTGAGATCAGGGAAGTTGGGCTACTAGTTTAGCTGCAGTGAGAAACCTTTGATAATTTAAAACAGAATAGTAACACAACCTAATACATAGTAGGTACTTGCTATTGGTGGCCACATAGTTTCAATGAGCTCTCTGTTGAGGAGAAGCCATGCATGCTCGGGATACATAGCATTCAGTGCTGTACTGCTGATGCTTGGTTCATTTTCCCCATAATACCACAGACACAACTTTTCAACAGAACTCAGATTTTCACTTCATTACTCAAGTTACACACATTAACTTTTGCGTTGCTTTTTGGGCACCAGTTGCTTATGGAAAGCATACTTTCACAAAATTAATGGCACGGAAGCACTCTGTAGGTGACCTGTGATTTAAACAGAACTGATAATAATGCCAAGAATGGGAGATTTCCCCCATTAATTGAGCTGGGAAATGTTCATGCAAGGAATGAAAAGAAATTGTGTTTTTGAAATGTTCTTGAGTTTTAAAAATTATCTTTTGATTGAACTTGGCCCAAACAGCAGGTAGTAGATACCAAACAGGTGGTCTTTGTAAGTATACTTAATTTTACTGAAACATCCTGAGTAAAGTTGGGCAATGATGGTTCTGACCTGTCATT
The DNA here is from genome assembly GCF_000151885.1 of Dipodomys ordii. Taxonomy (NCBI): domain Eukaryota; kingdom Metazoa; phylum Chordata; class Mammalia; order Rodentia; family Heteromyidae; genus Dipodomys; species Dipodomys ordii. Next base: position 4,054,742 of record NW_012267219.1, read on the forward strand.
CCAGCTCTCAAGAGGCTGAGGCTGAAAGACTATGAGGTAGAGGTCAGCCTGAGCTTCATCATCAGTCTATCTAGAAAAACCAAAAATAAAAAATAAATCCTGAATAAAATGATGCATATTTCTTTCATTTATACACATAGTAAGCATGCCAAAATTAACAAAGCAGATGATTTACCTGAGTTTTGAAAGTAAGCATAATCCATTATTTTGCGTACTTTCAGATTTGATAAAATAAACTCTGCTTTGTGGTTTCCAGTCCATGTTAGTGAGTTTTGGGGCCTTGGTGTGTGGAGAAAGTAGCCAAAAGGATGAAGTGGTGAATTAAGGATTAAAGATGGATAGGCAGATTGAATTTACAGCTGAACTGGATGTCAGATTTAGTGGGGAAAGCCATATATTCCAATTCGAATGAAGCTGGAAAGAACAGAAAAATAATGATGACGTTAATCTCCTGCATATAAATGAAATGCACTCAATTGATCTGTCAGCCTATTTCACAAATAATATGAAAACTGAAGGCTGACATTTCCTTTTAATAACAATTCACTGCACTGTTGGATCCACAACAGTGCAAGTGTAAGAGGCAGATGCAGGTTAAAAGCATCAGAGTATAAGATTTCCTCTCCTGTCAGCATTGTTTAATAAGTCAATGAGTTTCGTGGACTTCAGATATATGATGTATTACAAATCACAGGGTTATTAACTTTAAGAGAATCAATGTACTTCTCTTGTCTCCAATACATAGCATCAGTTTTCTAGATTATAGCTGTGAATATGGGCTAACAATCCTAATATTATTGGCTCGTTAGTAGAGTGACCCCCCTCTATGTAAGGGATTTTGATATATTTACATGCAACAATAAATCAAAATTATGAATATTTAGGTAAAACAAAACTTGAATTGCATTTTTCACTCCACTGTTTTGTTCAATCAGGACATGAGTAAAATAAGAATTAAAATTTCTGTCTGTAGGAGCAAGTTTTTCAGTTTTGGTTATTTCCCAAGGGGTGTGTGTATGTGTGTGTGTATGTGTGTGTATGTGTGTGCGTGTGTGTGCAACAGTGTAAACAGAAAGTAAAATTTTATGCAATTCTTCATGTTTAGCTCAGAGAATCCTAGTGTGTGTTTCTTGAAAGATGAGATTACCACTAATTTATTGCAGCTCTATAGCATTGTTGCATAGGCCCCCAAGAGTTCAGAGTGTACCCTGAAAATATCAGGGTGCCTCAGCAATTTGTGTGTGTATGTTTGAATAACTCAGATTGTTTCTATGCAGTTTGGGATATATCAAACTGATTTGACATTGATAATAGCTGCCTTGGTTAAAAAGGGGGTATTATCAAATGCTGCATTTGCGGAGTCTAATTGCTGTATCAAGAGCCTGCAGTGGACATATTGCAGAAAAGGTAGTTAAGCCACCACAGACACACAGAGGGATGTAATGAACTGAATGTGAAGCAAGTGGATGAGTTACATATAAGCAACCTGGCTTTATCTAATCTCTCTTCCTTGTTAGAATGTGAATCTAGCCTCTGGCATTGGGCTGAAGAAGTTTCATTGCTCAGTTGCCAAGTGGCCTAGATTTAAGATCCCCCTCTACTGAGAGGTATGTGAGCTTTATCAAAGGGACCTTGGTGAACCGGCCAGGAAGTACTTTTGTCTTTGCTCCTGGCGGTATTCATTACATCTAAATAACAAGTGTCCTGTTTCTGAGTTACACTTGTCATTGAACATTTGTCTTCTAGTTAAATTCATGTGAGTTTTCTGCTTAGCCTCCAAACATTCTAATTTCTGTACCATTATTGGAATCAGAGGAAAACTAGGGAAGATAATCTGAAACACAGATCAAGATGAATAGGATAGTTTTCCAATTTTTACTGGATGAACTAATCTTGATAATTTAGTGCTATGAATTCTACCTTGTCTATGCTAATTGAATGGAGAAGCAAAAGAACAGTTTCCTACCCTTTTGTCCCTCCTGGATTTAAAAACACTGAACAGATGTAGTGATATAAACCTGTGTTTAAGTCCCTTCTATTTTTCTTTATAGACATGGTAGAGAATTGTGTTCTTCCTGCATTTGTAATTAGATGGTAAAGGAGATGGCAAAGGCTCTATGCAAAGAGAGGTCCATTGGAATAACTCATGCTGCCAAAGGGCTGTTGGAATTCAGTTTTTCTCTAAGAAAAGCAAAGAAACCCCACATAACATGCTTTGAAGAAGCTTCATTCTGGAAGTCAACTAACAGTGCAGCTGGACATGATTTTGGAAAAAAACAAAACTAGGGGGTAGGCAGATGACGAATAGAGAAAGGAATGGTAGGTGAATACAGTCATATACTCAATATGTGAAAATGGAACCAGGTAACTTGAGAGGTTGTAGAGGATTGGGATATATGGGGGAGAGAGAGCGATGAAAAGAGTATTGTGCTCATTAAATGGACATGCTGAATTGAAACTCTATTGTACAGCTATCTCAGGATAAACAGAAAAAAATAAAATTTCTTTTAGAAAAAACAAAACAAAAAAAACCCCCAAAACATGAGAGATTGGGCCCTGGTGGCTCATGCTTGTAATCCTAGCTACACTAGAGGCTGATATCTAAGGATTGAGGTTCAAAGCCAGCCCAGGCAGGAACAGTTTGTGAGATTCTTATTTCCATCAACTATCAAAAACAGTTGTAAATAGAGTTGTGGCTTAAGTGGCTGAACACCATCAAAAAGCTAAGTAAAAGAGTAAGATCCTACATTCAAGTCCCAATACCAGCATTCACTCACAAAAGTAAAAGTCTTTTATCAGAATGAATAAATACACAGAAATAGTCTTTCTAGAATGATACTGCCCAATTTGTAAGGAAATGGAAGGACATGGAAAAGATCATATTAAGTGAAGTAAGCCAGACTCAAAGAAACATAGGCTCCATGGTCTCCCTTTTCAATAATTAGTATACATCTCGGATAATCTTAACAGATGAGCAGAGTAGCTCAATAGATATGTATATATGGGCATTTAATATGATGCTAAGTGAAATGAACTCCAAGACATAGACATAAAAGGTTTTTCTATGTTGTTATTGTTCTTAATTTACTATGTGATTTCTTTCTTTCTTGTGTTTTTTTTTCCCTACTATGGTATATCACTTCTTGTCACTGCATTCGATTTTGGTACTGGGTATTGTATATATGTCTATCTGAACTAGGGAAGGGAAGGGGACAAAGGACAAAGGGGGAACCAATGCAACAGTGATACTCACAAGACACTATGATCTGTACAACTTGGGAGGAGATTGAGGAGAAGGAAAAGAGGGAGAAAAATGAGGGAAGGGGTAACAAGTTAGACAAGAAATATACTCACTACCTTACTTATGTAACTGTAACTCCTCTGTACATCACCTTGGCAATAATTTTTTTTAAAGAATCTTTCTAGATGGAAATGTCACAGCTCAGATTTGTGGCTTCTCCTTGTGAGTGACATTCACATGTGTTTCCTCACTGCCTGTATACACACACTGCCTTAGTGCTTTCCAGAACAACTGGCACTGTTCTGGGCTACATCTGGAGCACAACTTGATTGCTGAGCTTGCATTTCAAAACACATGATGAGCATTTCTGCCTTTTCAACCTTGGTCTCCCTGAAGGAAACGTGGAAGGAAGACAAGGGCTCACAGACTTCTGAGATATCCCTAGGGTCAGACAGTGGAAACTGCAAATCCTACAAGAATGTGAACAGTGTATTCAATTTGGGCATGGCCGTGGCCAAGTTGCTTGACTTTAACTCCAATTTTGAAAGTAAGATTGTGGCCTTTGACTTTCAAGAGTTAGTATCCTATCAGGATCCCATTTATCTATATAACCTCATAAATAAGTGATCTGATAAAGCCGGTAGAATTCCAAGTTGCTCATGAAATCTCAGGTACTTTAGTGTGGAAGTCCACAAGGATCATATTGTCCCTGGTGGGCTAGTTCTTGTCTGGATTTGCAACTGAGGCATGGATGTGAGACATAAGAAACAAATAGCAAAACAGCACAATTTATTCCAAAGAGAAAATTGCCTAATAGTCAAGGTAATGGAAGTGGTGGGCCATGCCAAGCCACTCAGGAGTCCTGTGGTTTCATTTATTTTTCATATTTTAATTTTTTGGGGAAAGGGTCTAAGATATCCCCATGGGGGGGGCGGGGCTGTGATTGGGCTACTTAGAGCTTGATTGCCATGTCTGGGTTACATAACTCAAGCAACATGGCTGAATACTCATTCCTGGGATTTTTAATGAGATGCAAGGAATACCCACATTGTAAAGGAGGAAAGAGGAGCCAAAGCTTACTTGGCCAGACATAGCTGGGTAAGATTGTGCATGCCTCAAGGACAGGTTGGAACTGGCTCTCTTTCCTTCCTCTCTTTGTGGGGTGTAGGTGAACTGAAGTGTTAAGCCACTTGAACTAGGGGAACGATCCCTGAAGGAGAATCTGGGCAGACCAGGAGTGAGGATGGCTTCACATCTATCTTCATTGTCCTAGTTGGTAGCAATGGCCATATAGTTGTCTTGATTGTCCTGAATTCTTTGGTTGTACCTGGTTTAGCCTGTCTCAGTGTTCCTACAGCAATACTAATGCCCAAGATGATAAAACTTCTCTCATGATAGGGACTCACCATAAATCATCGTTACCCCAAATTGTCATTGACACAAGAACGCTGTTCACTAAGACCAATAACTGTGAGAGTTATTGAAATATAATAATATCAGAAGGCCTTATGGGGTTCCTTCCCCCCCACAAAAGCATTGAGTGAAGGCAATCAAATAACCATCAACAGATTGATTTGGTGAATATTGAAGCAAAACAGATGAGACTTAAGGATGTTAGGGAAAGCCAACTTGAGTAGATTGGATAGTTTAATTGTACATTTTTTCTTCTTCTGTGATTGAAATAATATTTCCCCAAGCCTTGAAAGTTGAAAAAAATATTAAAATTGTAGAATAATGTTGATTTTTGGACCATGTCAGATAATCCATCTTATGTCTGGTGGGGATGATGGAGACTGGGGATGGTCACTATAGGAAAATGGTGAAATGGTCCAATTTCTATGATAAGCAAAGGGAAGCACATGAACAATCATTCAGAGTTGCTTCCTAACCTTAGAAGCAGAGTTCAAGACAGAGCTTGTATGTTACATCTTAAAATTGGGAGAATATATTCCCAGGAAGCAAAAATGAGGTAAACTGAGGAACTGAGACAAGAAAATGGGGTAAAAGTATAACATGCCAGTGACCTAGTAAACTGGTCACTGCCTCTCTAGGAAACATATCTGGTTCCTGCTGATGTACGATGCCTTGAAAGAGGAAGAGGGGATGTTTCCTTCCTGTCTCTTATTGGTCAACATCTACTCTACAAGATGTGAATGCCTTTGCACATCTAGATCACTCTACATGGATTCCGAAGGTATCTAGTGGGGAGAACAGAAACTGTGATTAGTGAAATAATCTTGCACCCATCAGCTGATGCTGAAGAAGATGTGGTTGTACAGGCCACTTGGCTTTATCTATGACCAGAAGAATAGCTTAGGCAGTCTCTGGGAACTCCAGCCACCCAAGAAAGGAAAAAGACACATGGAAAAGACCTGGAAGCGAGGTGAAGATATAAGCTAGATTTGATATGTCTTCTCTTGTCAGCCCCAAAATAATTAAATAATTTCCCTCATTAAAATGGGAAAATAATAAGAAAATTTCTCAAGCCTATATGCCCAACTAATTGCATCTATGTACAGAAATTGTAATCTAAGAAAAAATATCTTTTGATTCCTTCCCAACTGCGTGCCTTACTTATAAAAAATCATTTATATAAATGACTCTGCATGTTGTAAATGACCAAGATCATTATCATCTAATTGCAATCATTATCATTATCTAATGGTATTTCTGAAAGGTAGCACCTGCCCATTTCTAAACAGATGCACCAAGTGTTAGATTGATAAGAAGACCATTACATTAGGTTATATTTAGACAGGTTAAGAACTTAATTTGGAATTAAATGAAGGTAGCTTGCTGCAAGTGAAGAGGAAACATTTAGAATAAGAGATTTCTTTTTAAGGCTATTGGAATTATTATTATTATTTTTATTTATTCTTGACTTTTTGTTTAAACCTTTATTTAGCTGAGATGGCATAAGAAAAAAACATTGAATAAATCCTTATTTATCTTTATTCTGACTACAAGATGTGATATACCAGATGTGAGGACTAGAAATGAAGAAAAGTATATTAGCAAATACACTAAAAATGAATTTTTATACTAGAAAAGTATTTGCTATCAATGTAGTGTCTTCCTCTGAAGGAGATAAAGATGTTTTACACTGAAAGACAAAGAAGGGAAAAACTGCTTAGCTGGATCATTATTGCAAAGTAAACAAATGGAACATTTATGGGGTTAGCTTTAGTGACATAGCTGCTGACATGAGAAAAATTAATCCTTCTTTAAAATATTTGATTAAATTGTACAAATGAGGATCTAACTTCATCATCCTTCAGTACATACATGTGCTTTGCTTGCCTGGCACATAATGTTCTCAGGTTGTAGGCTCTCAAGTCCAGCGTGGGAAAGTATATTCTTTTGCAGAGTTATGCCAAATGGGAAGTGTACTGAGCAACAGGATTTAGGGAAAGTAGTGAGGGACGCTAGTAGCTTTTTTCAAACATGCTTAATGGTATAATGAATAGAAAATAGGTTCCTTTAAAAAATCACATGACCTTTTTACAACAAAACAGAAAAAAGGCTATCGCATTATCAAAATTCTCATCTACAGCAGTTCTTCCACAGAGTTCTAGCATCTGAATATGAGAAGTACAGCCTGATAGTGGTTTACTCTTGTTAGTCCTAACTATTCAGAGGCTGAGATCTGAAGACCACAGTTTAAAGCCAGCCTTGGCAGAAAAGTCCATGACAAGACTCATTTCCAATTAACCAGCAAAAGCCAGAGGTTGAGGGGTGTTTCAAACAGTAGAGTGCCAGCTGTGGATGAAGAAGCCAAATGAGAGTGTGAGTCCCTGAGTTCAAGTCCCAGTACACACACACACACACACACACACACACACACACACACACACACACAGAGCACAGCCTGGGTTGGAAAACACCATCTCCCATGCATTTGAATCTAAGATGAGAGTCTGAAGACCATGTGATTGAGCAAGGTAGGTATCTAAAATAAAAATTCCAACTATATAGACAATAGAAAACATAGCAGTAAGTTAATGTAGTTTAGGATAAGTTTCACTAGTACTTTTTAAAAACAAAAGTCATTATCAATGTAAATTACTGATTTATTCATATTCCATCATAAACTGTTTCATTTAAAATCTGCAAAATAATCAAGAAGCATAGGTAGAGAAACTAAAGAAAATGGTCATTTTAAAAACATATTTGAGATAGAGTAATGATTTTAGAAAATTGAGAGGAAATTTATTTATACCAACAATACAGATGGCAGTTAGGAATTAGCTCGGTCAGTGGTTCAATGTTTACCTAAGTGTGTTTGACCCATATATGTATATGGGTGTGTGTGGAGAAACAATACAGTGTGTGTGTATTAAAATAAACTTGAATATTAGAGAATCTTTAGAAATCTAATACAATAAAGTATCACAATTTTTAAGTACAACATAATAGGTGTGGTACAAAAAAGAGCACTTTGAGAATAGATTTATACTATATGACAAGTATTTGAGATATAAAATAATAAGATTAATTGATTTACATAAAAGTTACAATAAAGGCTTCAGGGAGTAAGACAATCTTTTAGATTATTGCTTTGGGCATTGTTACCTTCTCTACTCATGTTCCAACTTCTGTCATTCCAATACCCCAACCGATACCAGGCTTTAAATAATCTTTGAAGTTGTGTAATTTAATCTTTTCTATGAGCTGCAAATCTGCTCTATTTGCTCTGACCTGTCCAGAGAGCAATCTCTCTCCTGGAAAGCTAACATAAATTATGACTTCAGGAGGAAGAGAAGGGAAGAAAAGGAATAAAAATGGCAGATGAATAAAATTGATCAAGGTAAGGCACCTGAAATTAGTACTTAATAGAACACTACTGAATGCTCAAAAATGTGAGTTATTATATATGGTTTTATGAAGTAAATTTATACTTAGGAACTTCATTAACTTCTGTTCTGAGAGGTCATTTAAAAGTCATTGAAATATGGGAAAATGAATGGCTCTGCTTAGTGAACCAGTTTTAAAATTTTGGAGCACAATGTTACTTTTTAGTTGTGGAAACTATTGACCCACAAATCTTAGGCTTGAGGTATGGCTTAGCGGTAGAACATCTACCTTGCAAATGCATACACTCAGAAACACAATGGTAACAAAAAATGCAAACTTTTAGCCATCACAATAAGAATTTTGCACCAACAAGCTTTTCTAAAAAAGATTTAGGGGGCTGGGAAGGTGGCTCAGTGATAGAGCTCTTGCTTTGCATGCCTGAGGCCCTGGGTTCAATTCCTCAGCACCACATAAGCAAAAAGAAAAAAGCCGGAAGTGGCACTGTGGCTCAAGTGGTAGAGTGTTAGCCTTGAGCTGAAGAGCTGAGGGACAGCACCTAGGCCCAGAGTTTCAGGCCCACGATCGGACCCCCAAAAAAAACTAAAAAAATAAAAAAGATTTAGGATATTTTTAAGTGCTTTGTTTTGTATTTGGACCTAGTTAAAACTGGCATGATGGAAATGGAAGAGCATTTGTTGGCTTTCAAAGGCATCTGGCAAATCCTGTAATATTTAGTTTTTAAAATATATTAAAAAGTTCTTCAAAGGAAAATAAGTTGCACACAATTCTGATAGAATGAAATTACTATCCCAGGACAAATAGCATTCAATGCTGTGCTGAGAATCCAGTAAGGAAGATAAATGAGTTATAAGCTTTGCTAATGCACTTTCTGTTCCCAATTCCAATGTATGTGATGTAGATCTAAAAGTTTGTTTAAAGCAAGTCCCTCTTTTAAAAGGGCAACTTGAAAATCTCCTTTAGTGTTCTAAGCAGATAGTTAAAGAAAGGCATGACTGAGCTTATATTGATTTGGTGAATAAATTGTTCAATAGCTTAAAAATATAAAGTATAAAATAAGAACAGCTTTCTTGCCTGAACTTAATTGGGAATAGAAGAGTTGAGGAAGGAGGACGAAATCATACTGAGCAGAAAGCCAAAATACAGAGTTGAAGGGGAAAAAATACTCTTTTAATTTTGGGTTTATTCCTAGCAGAATCTGTTGTTCAAATAATCGCACTGTGAAATAAAGCACATAAATGGCTAACTACCCTGCATATGTGCAACCAACATGTTTGTTTTCCCACTTTCCCTTCCCCTTCCCTTCTATTCATTAAAGGTGGAGACTTTAAAGGTGCTTCCCTACTAGGGTCAGTGAAGTCCTCATCATTAAACCCTGCACAGATTGAGGCTATGGGAAGGTTAAGTAGTAAAATGGGAGAAAATTAACTTGTCGGAGTAAGCCATGAAGCAGGCTAGTGAAGGTTGTGAGGTCCTGTGGTGTGGATGCAACTCTCTGCCCCAGAGGTGTACAGGCCCAGCGCAGGTCACACCCCTGGAGGCTGGATGACAATCATTCGATTTAGCCAGCAGCCCAGGGTCAACCTGGTTTTACTAAGTAATATCTCAGGCTGGGAGTTGTCTGACAAGGTGGGTATAGAGGATAAATTCCAGTCAAATGCATCCCTGGAACAAGTTCCTTTTCTCTTCTTTTAAGAGCGAAAGAGCACAGACATGTTTAACTAGACAACGTGCGATGGAACACAGCAAAATGCCTGCCGCTGAACAGTCATCAGAAGAGGTGCCTGCTTCCCTGCCCTTCCTCCCTCCCTCCCTCCCTCCTTCCCTCCCTCCCTCCCTCCCTCCCTCCCTCCTTTCCTTCCTTCCTCCCTTCCTTGCTCGCTTCCTTCCTTCCTTCCTTCATTCCTTCCTTTGTTTTTCTTTCCCAGGCTTGGGGCTTGAACTCAGGGCCTGGGCCCTGTCCCAATGTTTCTTTTGCTCTAGCACTCTGCCACTTGAGCCACAGCTCCACTTCTGGCTTTTATTCTGTGATTTAGTGCAGATAAAAGTGTCACAGAGTTTCCTGTCCAGGTTGGCTTTGAACCATGAGCCTCAGATCTCAGTCTCCTGAGTAGCTAGGATTACAGGTTTGAGCCACAGAGTCCCCAGCTATTTTCTTAATAAAAATACAGGATGTTAATCCTCTTCAGTTAAGATGGTAATTTAGTGCACCATTTCTATTGAAATGTATGTATTTGAAGCAGGAGAGAGTTGCAAAATCAGCACAATGTATCCAATTGGCAAAAGTATGGAAGAGAGAGCTAAGCAGTCTCAGGAATTGCTGGTTAGAATGGTTATCTGTGAGGGAGAATTGGCATTATGCAATTCATACTAATGCAAGAATCTATTTCTAGAAAGCTGAACTTAAAATATATTGGCAAAACCACAAAAGAACCTATAATCCTGAAGCTATTCACTAGCAGGCTTATTTGTGATTGCAAATGACTGGAAAGAACCCAAACATTCTCAGTGGGGTTCCAGTTGAATAAACAGTAGATATTCAGCCAGTAAAATTGGTACAATTACCTCTGAATATGGTGATAAAAGTAAACTGGAAGACATATGTGTTTTATACAGCTAAGAAGAAGATGCCTTTAAAATATTTGTGTTTTTTCATACTAAGAACATTAATCAGTATTGGAAAAAAAAGTTGTTGATTGGGGGAGAGGAGGTAGCAGGGAAAGTAATAAAAATTAGGCATCCTGCTGGATGTCCATTGGCTCACAGCTATCATCGTAGGTACTTGGGAAACTGAGATCTGACAGTCGAGGTTTGAGGGCAACATACTCAGAGAAGTTTATGAGTTTCTTACCTCCAATTAGCCAACCAAAAGCCCAGGTATGGTGCTGTGACTCAAATGGTAGAGTACCAGCCTTGAGAGTAAAAGCTTAGTGCCCAGGCACTAAGTTTAAGCCCCAGCACCAACACACCACACACACACACACACACACACACACACACACACACTCTTCAGATCAAATCTAAACATGCAATTATCTATATTTCCAAGCTCCTACTTTACATGATCTGAAAAGGTCTGAGCAACATATTCATCATAAGCTGTAACAGTGAATTCCAGGATAGAGGACATGCTAGAGAACAAATGAGGTTATCTCTTTAACAAATATGTTTCAAAGGAAGGCAGAAGTTCTAATATTCAAGGTGTGGTATGATATTGTACCGTGTTTATCTTACTTTTTTGGAAATATACTGGAATGCTTTGTTATCGAAGAATTGCTTCCAAGTTTTCTTAGGGTAGGCCCACAGATGAAAAGCAATAAGGCCATCTGTTGGTAATGCTAGAACCTGTAATGAGCATATGGAGCTCTTTATGTTATTCTCTTGGTGCACAAGCTTGAGCCTTTCCATTCTGCAAAGTTTATGAAACACACTTGAACTAATGCTAATCCTTGGGTCTCTTACCTCTTGGGCAAAATCTTTCTTTTCTGTATTGGAGTGTCTTTAGTCAGTGAACCACAAGAGTAGAACTTGGCCAGACACTTTCCTTAAGGGATTTCCTGCAAGAGGTGAGAAAATAAAAACCTTTAAAATTCTAGGTATTTTTTTCTTCCTCCAGTGATTTCTATCCAATTATACAGCTACGTTGAGTTGAATAGTCTAGGCATAAAGACAAAATAAAAGTAGCAAAGGAAAAAAAATGAAAACATTGCTTTAGGATTGAGTCCCTTACCAGAGGCAGTATATTAGAAGACTATTTGCTGAGCTCAGTAAAACTAGAGATTTTTTTTTCTTTTTCTCTAGCTCCTTCCTAATAGAGGGAGTGACCTTAGGCAAGTTATGTGATCTTGTAGTCTCATTTTCTTTATATATTTTTTTATTGTGAAAATACTGTACAGAGGGGTTACAATTACATGGGCAAGATAATGAGTACATTTCTTACCAAGCATTGTAGCCTCCTCCTTTGTTTCCCCTTC
>NW_012267219.1:4066818-4068325 GCF_000151885.1 Dipodomys ordii
CTCAGGGTTTCTGTTTACTGAATTTCAATTGATTATGGTGGCTGCTAGAGGGAGGGGCAGCCTCTGGCTCTGGTTACCCAGTGAGGAAAGCCACTCCAATGGCTGGCGCCTGAGCTGGGTGACCTTTCCCTGGATGGAGCTGAGTCTGGCAGATCACTTTGCCGTTAAGTTCTTGTGACCTGCTAAATGACTCGTTGTATTCCAAGGCCTGAGTTGGAGCTGGCAGCTCCTCCGAGCTTTGTCGGTATCCAAGATATAGATCACCGGTGCTGGGGGGGGAGGGGTGGCCTTCCTTCCTCTGCTCCCTGAGAAGGAGTGAGGATGTTGGGCTTCTACTCACGCCGAGTCTTGGATCCTGGGTCGTCTCTGGTCTGCAAACTGCAGGATGAAGATGTCCGCTCCTTGTCCGTTCTTGCTGGTGTTGAGTAGAATCTGCTCGCCCGCTGCGTCTGGCTCCTTCGTCCCAGACTCTCTGTGGCTCAGCTTTGGGTGCCCTGTGGTTGCCGACGCGGTCCTGCCGCTGCCGCAGCGGCTGCTGGCAAGCGCTCAGATGTGTCTCCTTGCCTTGGCTTCCCCTCTCTTGCTTAACTCTCTGTCCTGTGATGGCATACTTGGTGTGATTCTCTGGCTTAGGACTTCACTGGAACTCTAAAACTGCTTTCTTTGCGAGAGCTTGTTCAGATTCCAGCTTCTCCTCCGCCATCTTCCCGGAACCCATGACTTCGGTCTCTTAAGTGCTCCTCTACACCCATTATCCTCAGATTAGGCCTTCTGATGGTGTCTTCCAAGTGTTGAATTGATCTATCATATTTCTTGGATTTGTCTTGGATGGTTGTATGTTCTTTCTCTATAATATCTAGGCTGTCTTCAATCCCTGAAATTCAATCTTCTGCACAGTCTAATCTACTATCAACACTTTGTACGTTGTTTTTTTATTGCTTTTCCTTCAAGTTGGTTGGCTTTAATGGCTTCAACTTCTTTGTTGGAGCTTTGTTTTAGATTTGTATGAACTTCTTTACTTCCTAAATTTGGTGTTCAGTGTTTATTCTCAAATCACTTAGTTGATTGTTTATGGTTTCCTTGGACTCCCATTCCTTCTGTTGGGCTCCATTCAGCATTCCCTTTGTGGTTTCCCTGACTTCTTTCAGCTCTCTGTTTATGGATTCCATGAATGTCTTTAGTGATCTTTCTGTATTATCCCACTCTCTCAATTCCTGTATTACTCTTTGTTTAGCGTCTTCACATTCATGCAATTCCTGAAGTTCTCTTTGAGTGTTCTCAGCCTGCTCACACCATTCCTGACTTTCTCTTTGACTGATCTCAGTGTGCTCATGCCATTCCTTTATTTCTCTTTCAGTGTTCTCAAGCTGCTCATGCAATTCCTGTATCAATCTTTGAGTCGCTTCCTCACACTCATGATATTCCTGTATTGACCTTTGGTTTTCCTCCTCTCTCTCCCTATCACACTCATACAGAGTCCTTTGCAGGTTTTCAATCTTTTCATTTA
>NW_012267219.1:4068375-4068724 GCF_000151885.1 Dipodomys ordii
GTTTTCCTCCTCTCTCTCCCTATCACACTCATACAGAGTCCTTTGCAGGTTTTCAATCTTTTCATTTACCATGTTTACCAGTAGTGTTTATAGAGTTTTTTGGGAACTCTCCTCTGGATTATTCATTATCTGTTCTGTCCCCTGATTATCATGAGTGGGAGTTGAGATACCCGGATTTGCTATTTTTCTTGTGTTTTTCCAGCTTGCTCTGCCCATTTGGGATATAAGTAACCATTTTATGTTAGAACACTGTCTTAAGGCAAGCATCAACCAAAGTCTGTAGTTGCACAGTCAAAAGTCTGCAGATACAATCTAGTTCAACATATATATATATATATATATATATATA
>NW_012267219.1:4069663-4070479 GCF_000151885.1 Dipodomys ordii
TGGGCATCCTTGTCTTGCTCCTGAGTTAAGAGGAAATGGCTTTAGTTTTTCACCATTGAGTATAATGCTGGCTGTAGGTTTGCCCTATACAGCCTTTATTGTATTGAGGAAGGTTCCATGGATTCCTAATTTTTCCAGAACTTTCATCGTAAAGGGGTGTTGGATCTTGTCGAATGCTTTTTCTGCATCTATTGAGATAACCACATGGTTCTTATTCTTGCTCCTGTTGATGTGATGAATTATATTAATTGATTTGCATATATTGAACCAGCTTTGCATCCCTGAAATGAATACTGTTTGATCATGGTGTATGATGTTTTGGATGAATTGTTGGAGTCGATTGGCTAAAATTTTGTTCAGAAGTTTTGCATCAATGTTCATCAAAGTAATGGGTCTATAATTCTCTTTCTTTGAAGAGTCCCTGCCTGGTTTTGGGATGAGGGTTATGATGGCTTCATAGAATGAGTTCAGTAGTGAACTTTCTCTTTCTATTTCATTGATGCATTGGAGGAATATTGGTGTGAGCTCTGCTTTGAAGGCATTGTATAATTCTGCTGTAAAAACATTTGGTCCTGAGCTTTTCTTAGCTGGGAGGTCTCTTATTGCTGTTTCTATTTCAATGCTTGATATGGCCTTGTTAAGATGTTCTAACTCATCTTGGTTTAGTTTTGGCATGTCAATATTTGCTAGGAAAAGGTGCATTTCTGCCAAGTTCTCAAACTTATTAGCATAAAGTTTTGTGAAGTATTCCCTTATAATGTTCTGAATCTTGGTTATTTCTATGGTGATGTTTCCCTTCTCATCTCTGAGTTTATT
>NW_012267219.1:4071359-4072687 GCF_000151885.1 Dipodomys ordii
TGAGTTTTTGCCGAGTTGATCTATTTAGTGGGGAAAGTGGTGTGTTAAAGTTCCCAACAATTAATGTCTTTGGATCTATGTGGGATTTGAGGGAAAGTGGTGTTTCTTTGATAAATTTGGGTGCTCCATTGTTTGGTGAGTAGATATTTAGAATTGTAATATCCTCCTGAAGGAGAGATTCCTTAATTTGTAAGTAACAACCTTCTTTATCTCTTCTCACAAATTTTAATTTGAAGTCTATTTTATCTGATATTAGGATTGCAACTCCCCCCTGTTTATGGGGGCTGTTTGCTTGGTAGATTTTGTTCCAGCCTTTAACATTGAAAATGTGCTTGTTTTTATCGACAAGATGTGCCTCCTGAAGGCAGCAGATAGAAGGATCTTGTTTTTTAATCCAACTAGACAGTCTATGTCACTTAATTGGAGATTTTAGTCCATTAATGTTGATAGATAGGTCTGAGAGGTATTTGGGAGTTCCTGCCATGTTATCCACCTTCTTGGGGGCTGTGGCAATGGGGTTCTTCCTATGGTTCTTGGATTCTCAGTTTGGGTGCCACTTCTTGGCTTTTATTGCTGTCTTGTTGGTTTTCTATGTGTAGGACATCTTTAAGAATCTTTTGTAGGGCTGGTTTGGTAGAGATATATTGTTTCAAATTTTCTTTGCTATGGAAGGTGTTTATTTGACCTTCAGTTATGAAGGGGAGTTTAGCTGGGTACAGAATTCTTGGTTGATAGTTGTTTGTCTTTAGGGCATGGCATACCTCATTCCAGGCTCTTTATGCTTTGATTGTTTCCGTTGAGAAATCTGAGGTGATTCTAATTGGTTTCCCTTTATAGGTGATTGATCATTTCTCCTTGACAGCTTTAAGAGATCTTTTCTTTGGTCTGCTTGATCCTGTGTGGATTATAATGTGATGGTGCGATGTCCTATTCTGGTCTGGTCTATTTGGAGTTCTAAAAGCTTCTTGTATCTGAATAGGCCTATCTATTTGTATGTTTGGGAAGTTCTCTGCAAGGATCCCATTAAGCAAATTTCCTAGACCATTAACTTCGGTCTCTTTTTTTAAAAATTTAACTTAATTTTATTTGTGAACATACTGTACAGAGGGGTTACAATTACATGGGCAGCATAATGCGTACATTTCTTACCAAGAATTGCAGCCTCCGCCTTTGTTTACCCTTCACATCCCTTCCCAGCCTCCCCCCGCCCCCCAATCGCAATCCTTCTCCTTCCCCCGCCCCTCCACCGACATTGTAAAGCTCGTTTTGAACATGACAACTTGTACTTCTCGATGTTGCAACAGGTCCACCTGTATCCTTAAACAACT
>NW_012267219.1:4077373-4101938 GCF_000151885.1 Dipodomys ordii
ATATATATATATATATATATATATATATATATATTCAACATCAAACAACTATGTATCAATGGCATAGGAACCACAAAGAAGAATTTGGCAAGCCAGAAATTATTAGGCTTAGGGAGAGATGTGGGTAAAAATAGGAATAGAGGGATGTGGAAAGGTAGTGGAAGAGCTAACTTAACTAAATCCTAATCTCAAGGTGGGAAATAGGTTGGATAGAATGATAGTAGAGAGAGAGAAAAAAGAAGAAAGAGAAAGAAAAAAGACAAGAAAAAATAGAAAAACAAAAATTAAAAGTGCAACACTTAAAAATTATGCAAATTTAAAAAAGTAATATTCAGAGACTAATGTGGATAGAATAAGAGAAGAGGAGGGATAGAAAGGAGACGTGAAAAACTTAAAAATAAAAATGCTTAAAATATTATATAGATATAAAGAGGTAGTACTTTTATTAAGGAATTTAAGTCTAAGAGATTTTAAATTGAGTAATAAATTTCTGGATTAAGTGTGTACACACTGGGGGCTAAGGTCTAATAATCGACTACAGGTATATCTGAAGATGAGCAGAACAGCAATTAAGTCACGCAAAGAAGAACAAAAGAGAAGAAAAAGTGAAAAGAATGAGAAGGAAAGGAAAAAAAGGCTCAAAAGGTCAGTAGAGCTAAACAAAAAAAAATTAACAAAAAGAAAAAAAAAAGAAAAAAGAGGGCTGGGAAGATGGCTCAGTGGTAGTGTGCTTGCCTTGCATGCATGAGGCCCTGGGTTCGATTCCTCAGCACCGCATAAGCAAAAAGGAAAAAGCCGGAAGTGGCGCTGTGGCTCAAGTGGTAGAACGCTAGCCTTGAGCTGAAGAGCTGAGGGACAGTGCCCAGGCCCAGAGTTTAGGCCCCACAACTGGACCCCCCCCCAAAAAAAAAGAAAGAAAAAGAAAAAAAGTACACACATATACCCCTAAAATAAAAATTATAAGAGGAAGAAAAAAAGTTAATAGAAAACAAATTTTTTAAAGTTAGAAGTTAAAAACTAAAAAAAAGTATTAGAAAAAAATTTTTTTATAAAAGGTACAAAAAAAGAGTTCTTTGATTTTTTTTTTTGGGGGGGGGTTGTGAAGATCCTGTATCTCTCTTGTGTCTGTAACCAGCCTCTTTTTTTTTTTTTGCCTGGCAATAAATATTTTAATTTTTTTCATTTTTATGATGACAAATAATTTCAAGTTTTATTTCCTTTTTTGTTTGCTTAAGTACAAAGCTAAACCACAAATGGGTACAACCAAGCCATTTCATCTCACGTTTACACACCCTCGTTGGACCTTCCTCCAGTCTGATGGCCACTGGCCAGGCTAGTGGGGTTGGGGAAGACTTCTTAGGTAGCACTGTGGTGTGGTCCAGGGTGGGGGATATAGGACAAGGGCCACTCCTCATACCTGTCTCTATTCACATTGTTCTGGGCACGGGGCTGGCAGGAGCCCCAGCCTGGAGCTGCCCTACCCGTCCAGGGAGGAGGCAGCGTACCCCACCTGCTGTCACGCTCCGCCAACACCTGAGCTTACCCTCGATCCTGGGCCATGGCGGCAGTGGGGGCCGGGGCCAGGGCCCTCCGTCCTGCTTCAGCTCATGGCTTGTTCACAGGAGCCAGGGGTTCGGACAGAAGAGGGCCTCCAGAGCGGGCGGGGACTCCGCCTGGCACAAGTGGGTGGGGCATCG
This sequence comes from Dipodomys ordii, assembly GCF_000151885.1. Taxonomy (NCBI): domain Eukaryota; kingdom Metazoa; phylum Chordata; class Mammalia; order Rodentia; family Heteromyidae; genus Dipodomys; species Dipodomys ordii. Next base: position 4,079,071 of record NW_012267219.1, read on the forward strand.
GGTACATAATTTTTGGTCCCACTACAAAACTTATTTTTGATTAGAATAGAGTACCATCTCATTCTCTTCTACAAAACAAAACCAAAAAGCAAAAAGAAACCCCATACGAAACAAAAAACTTCACTCACTGCAAGACCTATATACACCTAAGTTGTTTCCTGTGGGTTTTTGAAATTTTCTTTTGTTTTTAAATTTTTATTATTATTATTTTTTAAATAAACTCAGTGTTCACATTTCTATAAAGAGCCCCGTGTCAGGCAGGCCCGCCCAGGGCTGGGGAGCGGAGCCTCTTCCCCGGGCCTCCACCCTGATGCTCCAGGCGAGGCCTGGAGCAGCGGCCTCGGGGGAAGCGATCTGGGCTGGCCACGCTCGCAGCCAGCAGGGTCGGTAAGCTCAAGAAAGCAGAGGGGAAGACTAGCCTACTGCGAAACCTTTTTAAAAAATATTCATACTTCAATGTGTGCCGGTCAAGACACAAAGAGAACAAGAGCTTGGAGACGTGCCGTCCAGGCCGGGCCGGGGCGCTGCGCCCTGCCTGTCCAGGACAGGTGTGGGGCACGCTGGCTCAGCTTCCTAGTTCATGTCTGACTCTTCCTTCTAAAACCTGTGCCGAGTCCTGGACCGCATGCACGGGAAGCACAAACGTTCCACTTGTATGCAAAAAGGGTACAAAACAACTAGAATATAAACGTTTTGGTAATATAAGGCCATCTGTTCAAGCCCACTCAGGAACCTGGAAACAGATATTAAATACTACAGTGAGAAGGCATCTTAATATACTTAAAAAAAAACATCTGAAGTAATCTGCTAAGATTAAATGTGTAAAAAAAAATCCTTTCCCTTTGAGGGCACTTAGTCCTGCACAGGAGGGCGGTGCGGTCAGTGCTGGAGCCACGGGTAGGCCTCTATGGAGGCCTTGCTGCGGCCGCCGTAGTCGTAGCTGGAGCCACGGGTAGGCCTCTATGGAGGCCTTGCTGCGGCCGCCGTAGTCGTACAGCAGCTCCTCCCCCGCCTCGATATCGCGGAGGCCACGAGGATGAGGTGAGGCACGCCGGCCATGTCGTGCAGTTTGGTCTGGCAGTTCCCACACTTGCTGTGATTGATCAGTCTCCCCAGGCGGTTTGTCTCCCGAGTGGCGTCCACACAGTAGGTTTTGCTCAGGTACTGGAAGTAGTACATGTAGCAGCCTGTGGAGGGGTCCTGAGCATACAGCGCCTCTCTCTTCCTGGCGTCAGTGATCTCAATGAGGTCCCCGCGGTACTCCACCACGAAGTCTCCCCGGGAGAACCGCGGGGTGGCAATCACACCCCTGCCTTTGCCGTCAGTAAGGTCGATCTTCATGCCCTCTTCCTTCCCGCTGTCAATGAGCTCCTCTATCCGTCTCCTTTCTTCCGACTGCAGCTCAGCTTTGCTCTTCCTGGAGCTCTTTCGAACTGGGTAGAAGTCTGTGAGTTTTCGATTCTGTTGTGTTTTTCCTTGAACTTTTTTTTCCGAGGAGCCGGTTTGCCTTTGAGAGCCTTTTTCAGGGCTTGCTTGGCAACAGCTGCATTGGTAGGATCACAGGAAGAGGGTGGAGTTTTTGGAGGTTCTGCTGCTTCGGATTTTTGGTTTGGAAAAGGTGCCAGGGGACTTCTCCTGGCATCTTTGAGCTTTTGTTCCTCTGATTTCATGGTGCTTCGTATCGTGTTCCCAGCATTTCTTTTCTCTTCTCGCTTCTTGTAGATTCCGGCTAATGGTTTCCCCTGGTACTTGACTTCCTGATGTGCAACTGAGTTCTCTTCCTGAAGGGGGGAACGCATTCCAGCGCATTTGTTGGGGCTCATATAGGAATAGATCTTTGACTGCCCGGCAAACACGTTCTCCTCTAGCCATGGCCTGGCACTGTCACTGCAGGGGATCTTCGTAACCAGCCTCTTGTTGGAGTCTCTGGTCTGCATGTGGTGTTTGATTTTCCTGTGGCTTGGTTGGTTTCTTAAGTCAGTTTGTTTGAGCAGGCAGACAAATGCTCTGCATTACCCAGGATTTTGTGATCCTCCTCCCAGGCTAGTTCAATGGGAAGGAGATCTGCTTTGAGTATCACAAAAGAGGGAGATAGCTGTTTCCTCTAGTTTGGAGATGCTGTGTTGAGGCTAGGTTCTGGGTAGAGTTGAGGCCTTTCAGCAAACAGCAGCTTTTCCCTGAGGAGCTAGCTTCTGAGAAACTCACAGAGCCCAGCCTGGAGCCATTCTCAGGGTTTATGTTTACTGAATTTCCATTGATTGTCAAGGCTGCTGTAGGGAGGGGCAGCCTCTGGCTCTGTTTACCCAGTGAAGAAAGCCACTCCTGGGACTGGCGGCCTGGGCTGGGTGACTTTTCCCTGGGTGGATCTGAGCCTGGAAGGTCAGTTTAGGTTCCTGTGACCTGCTAAATGACTCTTGTTTTCTTCCAAGGCCTAGGTTGGGGCTAGCAGCTCAGCCAGGCCTTTTTCAGATTTAAAGATGGAGATCTCTGGTAGTGGGGGGGTAGGGGTGGCTTTCCCTCCTCTGCTCCCTGAGGAGTGAGGATGTCAGGCTGCTACTCACCCCGGAGTCTTGGTTCGTGGGTTGTCTCTGGTCTGCGAACTACAGGATGAAGATGTCTGCTCCTTGTCAGTTCTTGCTGGTGTTGCGTTGATTCTGCTCGCCCACCTCGTCTGGCACCTTTGTCCCGGACTGTGTTGCAGGTATGGCAGGTATGGCCGCTGCCGCCGCAGCCGTGACTGCTGGCAAGTGCTCAGATGTGTCTCCTTGCCTGGATTTTCCCTCTCTGGCCTAACTCTCTGTCCTGTGATGGCACACTTGGTGTGATTCTCTGGCTTAGGACTGTTCACTGGAACACTAAAACTGCTTTCTATGAGAGAGCTTGTTTAGTCTCCAGCTTCTCCTTTGCCATCTTCCCGGAACTTCTCCTTATATGTTTAGTAGGCCAACTGTGATGCTATTCTGAAATCCAGTCCAGATCAGTGTAGTCCAATTCAGTGCAATTTCACTAACTTCTGCCCCACTCCACTCCACTTCATTCTACTTCATGTGCTAAGCGTTGTTGTATTCTATTTTTTCCCACAAATTATTTGTTCAAATACAAGTGTAGTACATAGATGAGGCTATCTCACCTTGAGATGGCATTTGCTGATACAATTGTTGGGGACATCCCCATTTTAACAATGGAAAAAAATACTCATTTGCCATACAATCAGGCAGAAAGAGCTAACGTATTATTTTAAAATATTCTTTGGGTAGTTAGATTAGGCATGAAGTAATAATTCAAGTGACCTTTCAGTTTCATCTGCAAGAACTCAAAAGAAATTCACATTGATATAGTACTTCTTTTATTTAGTGTGATTGAAAATTTCTAGCTGATTTTTCCAAGTCTGATGATAAGTCTCCAGCTCCTAGTGCTAATATTATAAATGCCTGTATAGACTCTTAAGGTATTTTTTCTCCACCTTGTGAGTATGTTGAGTATCTATGTATCATTGAGGGTCACATGTAAGTATTTCATTTCTATGTGAAAGAATTTCCTTGAAAGTAACACTGCTGAGTTCTTTGTGCACTCTCATTTCTCCTACCACTTGGAAAGAGGCTCCCTTTTGCCAGAAAGCAAAGTGAATGCTTGCATGGCCCTTCTTCCCACTCTGATCTGTTCAACCTGCCACAGCTTTGTTGCATTCATCCCCTAAGAACTGTCTGAAATGCCCAGGTCTGCTTGGTTCACTCCTCCATCTAGAAGGAAGAGAGAGGGGAGATGAACACAGGAGGTTTAGCTTCCCTGTTTACCAATCATATCTATTACTCAGAGGAAGTTACTGACTGGAGCAAGTAAAAAGTTTGAGAGAAACTGAGATAACTGACTAGCCTATGTTTGCACAGGAGGATTCAAGAGCAAGAATATGCATTCACCTCAAAGTTCCTTTTCTCTAAACCCATGAAAATGAGAATATCACCATGCTTAGCCCTACAAGGAGCAGATAACTGTAATCAGGGAAGTTTTACTCTTAATTCATGAGGTTGCTTCCCCAATACTTAAAACCCATCCTTTGGGTTGTCCTGGTGGTCCCAGGACACAATAGAGTCTGCATTTAGAATTCCTACATCCACATAGTCACATTTCATTAACCATTTCAACTTTAATGCCAGTAGCTAGTCAAAGTTCCTCCACTTCTACTTCTATTTCCAAATTATGTCCAGTTACATTTTCCAACAGAATTTCAGAAATTTTTCAAGGAGATTTAGTGGCAAGGAAAAAGAGAGAGAGAGAAAGAACATAATTTTTTGAGTAGTGGGAAGATGCCAATACCATAGAGAAATACTCCAACTTTTAATATAAAGGTCCCTAATAATATAAAAGTCCCAAGGCAACACAGAAGTTCAAAGATTAAATCTCCTTTCAAGTGAAAGTCAAATTATATTAAAGTCCAAATGAATTATAAAGTCTGATATCAAATTATTTCCCCTGTGGAATTAAGTGCTTGAAGTTTAAATTTTATGTTGTAATGAGTTTTGTTATTCAACTTACACTCAGACAAGGATTCCAGATACCTACATTGAGTTGCTCCTCATCAGCAACTCTCTTCTGCCTTACATCTCTCAGGAAGAGGTAGTGATCCTTCCTTTGGGATTTCTGATTTCTGTGTTAGGTCTCCGATTTGAAAGGACCCAAAAGATTAATAAGACAGAAGACACCATTGAACATCGATTCCAAATCTACCAATTTAGAAAACAAGCCACTCTCTCATGCCAGGAGTAATCATTCCATACAAAAGTAAGTTGCACAAAGCCAGTGTTAGGCCAGGGTAGAAACGCAATGCTCTAAGTGGGAAGAGGAGATAGATATAGTCAGTTCATACTTGTTATCTGCAATCTACAGCCTATGAATCAAAACTCTTTGGGGATCAATCTGCCAAGAAAGCATACATTTAGGAATCATCAATTTGTCTCTTTGGGGGTAGAGAATATCCATTCTTACATATTGCCTTTCTCTCTGTTTGCAGTGGTCAGAAATTTGCGTTGCTGACAGTTCAAAGCATTAGGTTTTAGCTAAATGGTTTTCTCATCACCTAGTAGCATATTCAAAATCTATGAGCAACTAAAGCTTCCAGCATTGAGTGTGGATTTTATTTGCATGTTTTCCTCTATTCTTGTGATCAACAGTTATTGTTGCTATACCCATTCATTGGAGTTATATTTAGAATCCCAAAATTATTGACAATGCTTCTCATTTTAATTATAGTTCACTAGTCTTGTACCAATGTTGGCTTGTAGATGAGTGTCATAAATCCCAGGCAAATTTTGATGTGAGATTTTTCCTTTCTTTATTAAAAGAATGAAAAGATAATTTGAGGAGCCTGTCTAGAACTGGTGCTAGAAATGTAAAGTCAGGACCTTAATAATATTGAAATAACTCATTACTTTCACTCCAAAGTAGAAAATCCTATTCTGTCCAGCAATGCAAACAGGTCTAAAGGATCTGTAGCAATTCTCCTTAGCATTAGCCAAAGCTATGTTGGATAAACACTCTACTTCGATGGCGTGCTTGGTCCACTTGTGACTTGCTAAAGGTGCTCTAGGTAGACTATATTGTTAAACTTGAAAAATGTCAGAAATCTAACAGAGGCCAAAGCCTTTGTCAAAGCCAATACCATTTGTTTGATGTAACACTCTGAACATAGTCATTGTCATTGTCTCTGTCTATCCACCAAGGTGAAAATGCAGTGCATTGTTTACCAGAGCCAGGATATAGAATCAGCCCAGATGCCCCTCATTGGATGGATGAATCAAGAAACTATGGTCCAGATACAGGATGGGATTTTACTCATCCGTTGGAAAGAATATAGGAAGAATCTGGAAAAAAAATCATGTTCAGTGAAGTAAGTCAGGCCTAGAGAGACAAAGGATGCATGTTTTCTCTCCTATGTGGAAGGTAACATTAATTTACAAATGCATAAGGAAACATTTTGGGGATGGTATCCAAGTGTGCACAAATGTATTACCTGAAATATGGTAGGTTCAGGGAAGAACTCAAAGAGTAATTCCTGAGAAAGGCTAACTCACAGTCTAGGTCCAACAAAATAAACATCAGGAAATTGGTACTCCAACTGGATACTGGGGCTCAAACCCATCATCCTAGCTACTCAGGAGGCTGAGATCTGAGGATTGTCATTCGAAGCCAGCTGGGGCAGGAAAGTTTATGAGACTTTTTGTTGTTGTTGTTGATTGTGGGACTTGAACTCTGGGCCTAGGTGCTGTCCCTCAGCAATTCAGCTCAAGGCAAGCACTCTACCCCTTGAGCCACAGCACCACTTCCAATTTTTTGGTGGTTAATTAGAGATAAGAGTCTCACAGATGTTCCTGCTCCGGCTGGCTTTGAACCTCAATCCTCAGATCTCAGCCTCCTGAGTAGCTAGGATTACAGGCTTGAGCCACTGGCGCCTGACTTTGTTTTGAGACTCTTACCTCCAACAAACTCAGAAAAGACTGGGAAGTGGAACTGTGGCTCAAGTGGTAAAGAGTTGGCCTTGAGCCAAAGAAGCTCAAGCCCTGAGTTTAAGCCCTAGAACCAGCACACATACACACACAAATATTGACATTTAAAAGAGGGATGGGATCAAGGGTTGGGGATAGTTGAATGAAAAAAAAGGAGGAAGGGAATGCAGTCATAAAATCCAATTCATATCCTACAAAATTAAGAAAATTGAAAGAAGGGGTGGGATTAGGAGGGATTGTTGAAATGGGTGACATTGATCAAGATGCACTGTATTCATAAACTGCTTTGTTTAGTGACAACTCTTCTGTACAACCACTTAAAAGATAATAAACTATATTTTAGAATTGTCAAGAAGCCTCAAATACAGTGTCCATCAAAGTTTAACACCTTTTTTTTCATGTCACAACTGAAAGCTGAGCTTACTCTGGGTCTGGGCACTGTCCCTCAGTTCTTCAGCTCAAGGCTAGTGCTCTACAACTTGAACCACAAGTCCACTTCTGGTTATCCAGTGGTTTATTGGAGATAAGAGTTTCATGGACTTTCCTGACTGAGCTGGCTTTGAACCATGATCTTCAGACTTCAGCCTCCTTAGTAGCTAGGATTATAGGCTTGAGCCACTGGCACCCAGCTCCATTTCTTTTTTAAATACAAGTTCAAAATGCCTCTCCCAAATAGTCAAGTCCTAGTATAACATCATGTATCAAGGCCCTTCCAAAGTCTTTCTACATGTCCATCTAGTTTTTTTTTCTTTTCTCTTCCATTTTAGTTCCCGTGGCTTTCTCCTTCCTTTATGTCCCATAAAGGAGATGCTGGAACTCTTTGGGGGAGGAAAAACAGTGCTTAGTCCTATTCTTCCATAACTATATTCTGAGCAAATTCAGAAATAATTCAGCTAGGTGCCAAGGCTCAAGCCTGTAATCCTAGCTACTTGGGGGAAGTAGAGGTCAAGGAATTGAGGTTTAATACCAGTCTGTATATAAAAGTTCCTGAAATTCCATCGATGATTGAGTGCTACTAGTGTTGCTACTGCTGCTAGACTGTTACCTCCAGCAATATAGGGAAACACAATGAAAAGGATTGAAGCCCAGCCCAGCCTAGGAATAAAGTTTGACCCTATCTCAAAAATAACCGTGGCTCAAGTTTGATAGAGTGCTTGCCTAGCAAGCAATTCTCAGTATGCAGCCTTCCCCCACCAAACAAAATAAAGCAAAGTCAAAGGAGTGCAGATAGAATTTAAATGATCATTTTTAAGCCTGGTGTAATAGCAATCAGGAGGGTCAAGACAGAAGGATTCCAAGTTTGAGACCAGTCTAAGCTATCTCAAAAAAGAGAGAAAGAAAGAAAGAAAGAAAGAGAGAGAAAAAACAAAATTATCAGCTTTAGTTTTTGTGAATTCAAAGTTGGATTACATGGCTCCTACATGTGAAAAATGGGTGTTCCTTCACCACAGAGTTTGACAGAGCCATTGTTATGGTTGTAAGTGGCAGCTGGCTGGCAGACTTCCTTTCACAACCTATTAGAACTCAAATAAAACTTCCTCCTATAGCCTCCAACAGTCAGAATAGAACAAGGCTGAAAAAGCTCAATTTAGTCTTTGCAAATTTAGCAGCCATGTATATTTTACACTCATTCTCAATGAGGACCGAATAGAAAATGGTGTGTATTGTGCCCAGAGAAGGAAGGAAATGTCAACAGATGCAAGCATTTGTGATTTTCTGTTATGTAATATCAATCTTCCTTTGCTATGGTTTGGGTGTGTATCTAATAAAATGACAGTTGTCTTTAAGTGGTCCAATAAGTTTATTTACTGGATCATGGACTGTATGTATGCATGGATGTAAAATGATCCACAGGGCTTGAAGAACGTGCCTCATTACTAGATTCATCACAAGTTATTAAAGTGTTGGTAAAATTAGACAAAATCTGTTTGGTCAATGGCAAAGTACCTTTGTCCCAGGATGTGCAAGTGTGAATATAGAGTACAGAGTGGCCAAGGACAGTCCCATTTTTTTTCTTCTCACAACTAGTAGAATTAAAACAGAAAACAAAGTCAATGAAAGTCCAGGTGTGTGAGAGGTAATGGCACACAATTAAAGTGTAGTGCATATTTTTTCTCCTTATCCTTTCCTCCTGAAGAGACTTACTCATCCCACATTTGAAAATGGAAACAAATAAGACAACTTTATTGCTTATGCAAGAAATGACTTCTTTATTTAAATGCTCAGTGACACATGATGGGACATAACAATTATAGTTCTTGCTGGAAACAAGCCATTTCCAAGCTGCCTTCTCCATTTGTCAATGGAGCAGGAAATGCTGAGAAATTTGTCAGAGTGAGGGAAAGAATCTTGATTTCACCATGGCTCTTGATACTGGGAAATTCTTTTCCTTATTGTTTTAGATTTGTTATTTGTAAAAGAAAAAGTACATGCTAAGATGATCAGTACTAGAGAGCTAGAGGGCAAATAACACTAATGGAATATTATCTATAATTTATTAAGACTTCTTCAGGGATTTACACCTTATCACTTCACTAGCCTCAACAACATAATATTTAGCAATCTTTACCAAGTTTCAGGGGGAGATACTGTTTTTGTGTCTCAACAAGGATCCTTGATATACTGCCTAAATTAGACAGCATATTAAAAATTAATGGTTGGCCAATTTCCTACAATTACATTTTTATCCGGACAAAGTGGCTAGTTTGCATGATCTTAATAACTTTGGCTATACATCTTTCTTTACAATTTCAAGTGACTCCATTTATCAATGAATTTTTTCCTGCATGAGCAGGTGTCGATAAGCAAGGGTAGTTAGGTTACATACACATGGAAAAAACTGGATTTCTCTATCAACGATTACAGCTTAAGAAGTGGCTGTATGGTGGTAGATGCTGGATGCACTGTCCAGAATGCTCTTAGATAAGGAAGCACTGATCTGTATTGCATTGTGATGAAGTAATGCTAGAACTGAGCTCTTAACTCCAGTGAAGAAAATGGCAGAAGCTGTCCATAATAATAGCAAGTCAATATGGGGACATAAAGGACTGGTCTCCAGCCCCTGAGTCAGGATAACTTTTAAATTCAAAGGGCTGAAGGAACAAAAGCTCTGACAACCAAGAACACTTCACCCAGCAAAGCTGTCCTTCAGAATCAAAGGAGAAAATGAAAACTTTCCCAGAAAAACAAAAACTAAGGGAATTTATCACCACTTGGCCAGTTTTTATAGGATTTGTTCTTAAGTTGAAATGAAAGGTTGCTGATATAACAAAAAAGCAGGGAAGTAAAACTCAATGGTATAAATAATATATAATCATCCTCAAGTCTCTAGTACATATCAAGGAATGTATAAAATTACTTTCACACAAAGACAAAGAGTATTAAAAAATGTCAACTCTATCTGAATCCCAAAGTAGTAAAAAAGGAGAAAATTTGGAAATAAATTTTATGAGGCTTCTACACAACTACAGACTAGTTTTTCTCAAGATAAAAATTATAACTAATCATCAACAAATTAAATGTATAGATACAGATGTAGCAAATTAACATACAATATGAAATGCACTGAATATGTTAATTATAATTAATCAAAACTAATATATATCATTTACCATATATCAATTAATTCAAGCTAATCCATCATTTATTTAATTCATTCCAGGGTTGTGACATTCGTTTAGCATTGGAAAAACCATATGTTCACATTATTTACAGAATAATGGAGAAAGAAATCCCCCAACAACAAATCTTCAAAGAAACAACTGCCCAATAAATAAGTGGGCTAAAGACTTAAAAAGAATCGTCTCTGAAGAGGAAAGAAGGATGGCCAATAGACACAATGAAGAAATGCTCATCCTCCCTAGCCATAAAATAAATGCCAATCAAAACAACATTGAGATACCACCTCACCCCAGTTAGAATGGCTATAATCAAGAACTCTAATAACAACAGATGCTGGAAGGGATGTGGACAGAAGGGAACTCTACTGCATTGTTGGTGGATTTGTAAACTTGTTCAACCACTTTGGAAAACAGTATGGAAGTTCCTCAAAAGACTCCACATAGAGCTCCCCTATGACCCAGCAATCCCACTTTTGGGCATTTACCCAAATGTTCACAAACAAGACCACACTAAAGCTACCAGCACAACTATGTTTATTGCAGCATTATTTACCATATCTAAGATATGGAACCAACCCAGATGCCCCTCAGTAGATGAATGGATCAAGAAAATGTATATATACACAATGGAATTCTATGCCTCCATCAGAAAGAATGACATTGCCCCATTTGTTAGGAAATGGAAGGACTTGAAAAAATTATATTAAGTGAAGTAAGCCAGGCCCAAAGAAACATAGGTCCCATGGTTTCCCTTATTTGCAATAACTAGTATATGTCTGAGATAAACAGAAACTGTCAGGTGAAATGAACCACAAGATAAGGTTTTAAATGTTTGTTTTTCTTTCTTGTGATTGTTTCCAACATATTTATAAGATGATTTCTTTGTTGCTTTGTATGTACCTCCCCCATGATATAAGCCCTGCTTTCACTGTATTTGATGTTGGTATAATTTGTGGAGGGGAAAGGAAAAAACAACTTGTTTAAATAGGGTTACAGGTGTACCCTTTACAACAATGAGATGTACAAGACGTTTTGTTGAAAAACGAACTTCACAACTGTGGTGGGGTGGGGGTAGGAGGATGGGGTTGGTGGTTGTAGGGTGATGTGGGGGTGGGGGGTGGAGAGGGGAAGGGATGGTATAGGGAAACAAAGGAGGAGGCAACAATGCTTGATAAGAAATGTACTCACTATCTTGCCCATGTAATTGTAACCCCTCTGTATGGTATTTTCACAATAATAAAAAAATGGAAAAATAACTATATATATATTATTTTTATTACCATGAACATAATATGAACATAACATTAGTATGAATATATGTAAATTCATGTTAATAAATAATCCCTCTAAATATAGTATTGCATTTATACTTATTCATATAAACTCTCAACAAATGACAAAGAAAAGGATGTGTATTGTGCAGTTATTTGGGGAGGAATTCTTTATATATTTTTTAGGTGCAATTCATCTATGTTGTTATTTAAGCCTGAGATTTCTTTGTTGAGATTTTGTCTGGAAGATCTATGCATTGGTGACAGTGGAGTGCTGAAGTTCCCAACTATTATTGCATTGGGGTCTATATATGTTTTTTAAGTCCAATAGTGTCTGTTTGACAAAGTTGGATATTTAGCATTTAGTGCATAGATGTTAAGAGTTTTTACGCCTTCTTGATGGAGAGTTCATTTTATTAATATGAAGTAAACTTCTTTATCTCTTCTGACTAATTTTGTTTGGAAATCTACTTTATCAGATATGAGTGTCACTACATTAGCCTGTTTACATGGTCCATTCTCATGGAAGATTTTTTTTTGCCAACCTTTCATATTAAGGAAGTGTTTGCTTCTGTCAATTAGATGTGTCTCCTATAGACAACAGAGGGTTAGTTCGTGCCTTTGGATCTAACTTGTTGGTCTAGGTCTTTTGGTTAGAGAACTGGGTTCATTAATATTGAGTGTTAGAATTGAGACATATACAGTAGATTCTGCCATGTTCCTCCTCCTCCATTTTGGTTTTAAAGACAAAATCAAATTCAAATAAAGCTTTTCTATGCATTTTTTGTCATACAATGTTATTGCAGGCTATCATTTAACATTATTGTGATCTGCATATTATTTTTAGTCTATTTGAGGTTGAATGAAAATATTAATTTGTTATTTTCAAGTTATGTTTCAGTTGTGAATTGTGTGCTTAATAACTACTGGGCCATTCTGAATTACAATTTTCATATATTTATATTTTGGGAGTGCTTCTTCGAAGCTTTGGTACCTAACTAAATCTTAAGAGAAAAAAGAATCCTAGACTTGAGTGACTTGTTATGTTGTCTACCTGTATTAGAATGTATGGCCTTGGAATACCAAGGAATACAAATTGTGAAAGTAGATATAAGAGGTTACCAAACATGATTTGAACACAAAAAGACATGTTAGAGACAGTGTTAGTGTCAGAAGTAAGGTTGAGGAACATTTGCTTTTCTTGAGTATAAGTACCAGCCAGAAAAGTACTTTCACTAATGTAAGAAATAGACAATCTGGGGATTCTCTTTTTATTGTAGAATCTATTAACATATTCTCTTATAATGCATACAGGTAATTAGTGTTAGGTATGAACAGTTAAGATGGGAGCAGCAGCACTGTAGACAATTTTCTCTTTTCTTTCTTTCTTTCATTCATTCATTCTTTCTTTCCTTCCTTTCCTTTCCTTCCTTCCTTCCTTCTTTCCTTCCTTCCTTTCTTTCTTTCTCTCTCTCTCTCCCTCCCTCCTTCTCTCCCTCTCTCTCTTTCTTTCTTTCTCTCTTTCTTTCTTTCTTTTTCTTTCTTTCTTTTTCTTTCTTTCTTTCTTTCTTTCTTTCTTTCTTTCTTTCTTTCTCTTTCTCTTTTCCTTTCTTTCTTTTAAAGGTGATGTACAGAGGTGTTACAGTTAAGTCAGGTAATGAATACATTTGTTTTTGAACAGTGTCACCTCTTTCCTCGTTTTCTCCCAGTTTTTTCTTCTTGTCCCTCCTCCCCCATAAGTTGTGTAGTTCATTTTCAACATGGTGTCTAGTGAGTATCATTGCTGCATTTGTTCACCCTCTGTCCCAGCATTTCTATGCTCCTCCTTACCCTCCCCAAACAAGATAAATTTACATACAATATAAAAGGTACAGAAATAAAAAAAAACAGTGACAAAGGAGAGTTAAAAACAAAACCTTGTTTCTATTTTTTGGCATTCGTTACAATAGACATCACTTATAAGATCATTGAGCTTTTGATCCTTTCCTAAGAATACCCTCCTTTGGTTTCACTGTGTGAATGTTTAGAGTCCTGTTGAATTAATCATGTGCATAAACATTTTTCTTTTTAAAATATTTTTATTATCTTCAAGTAGTTGTACAAAGGAGATGTTATTAAATAAGGCATTTTATGAATACAATGTATTTTAGTCAATGTAACTCTTTCATCATTTTCTCCTGTCCCTTTCCAATCCATCCCTACCTTCATTTTTCTTAATTTTGCTGAATATGCACTACGTTGATTACTACTCCCCTCTTTTTTTCTCTTCCTTTGTCTATGCCTTCACTTGATCCTCACCTCAGCCCTTTCCAGGTACCCTTTCCTGGTGTTCATCTTGTTCACAATTGATTTAACCTTTCTAAGGAATTACACTGAGTTCTCCCCTCAATTTACCATATTTTATTTAATACATTTGTGTACAGTTGCATACCACCCAAAGTATTTGCGTATTTATAAGTGAATTCTAACCTCCACATATGAGAAAAAATGTGTAGCCTTTGCCTCTCTAGGCCTGACTTGCTTTTCTTAACACAATTATTTTATTAAAATCATATTCCTTCTTACATGTACCAAAATCTCATATCAGCAATGAGTTCTGGGTTGCAAAAGAGGATTTACTATTTGCACCTGTCTGTAAGGCTTTGTTACAAATTAAACAAAGACACACACAAGTGCTCAACACAATTCTTTTCTTAGTCCTTCCATTTCTTTGCAAACAATGGTTTTAAAAATTAATCTTGAACTCTGGAGTTTTTCTAACTCCAGACCTAGGAGTTCTACTAGAAATGCCATGCAGTCACTAGATGATTTAAATCTGATAATATATCAGAAGTACTCAGCATGTAACAGTGGTTTAATAATTGCCAACTTCATTTGCTTTCTCTCTTTTTCTCCTTATGCATAATTTGTACTAATCTCCAAAGAAGCCATACATCTACATGTAATTCTTCCTCAGTTGAAAACCATAGGGAAAGATAATTAAGTTTAATCGATGAGCAGATATAAACACATATTAACAGATGCCCTGTTTTATAGTGGCAAAGGCTGACTGCTTTACAAATGCTTGTTATAAAATATGACATTAATCAAGAAGACTAATTTTGGTGCTGATGTGATTTGAAGTGCTTCCATTCAAATTGTACCTAGGGAAAGTAATATATTCACAAACAGCAGCAATTGGGGCAAATCCCTGTTGCCTGTCTTACCCATATTAGTTTTTCTACCTGCGGGAATATGATTCATTTCTAAGTCTAACAAAGAGAACAAACAGGGTGCCAAGAGAACTGCAAATTTAATTTCTTGATTAGTTAATGTTTCAGCTCTTAGGATTCTACTTTTATTCAAGTCATTTCCCAAACCACTATTTTATATGATCCGATCTGGATCGCTCAAGTGTAAGCAGAGCAGATGCACACTTTCAGCTCATAGTCTCTTAATTCGTCAGATAATGAAATTTAAATTTATATATCATACGCATATATCCATGCATTTGAATGTTTACTTGTACATAGGATGATCTAGATAAATTCCAAGTGGAAGTACTCATTTAACTTAATTTCTCCTGTATCTGGACTCATGGCTGACCTACGACGTGAAAGATATGTAGCCATATCATAAATTGCATGACAACAAATGGCAAGAAAGTGTTATTCATGGTTGATTTATACTTTAAATACTTATATTCCACTTTTCTGAAGAAAATATGAAGAGTGTAATAAACAGAAGAGACATAAAAATCATATTCCTAGTATGCAGAAAACAGAATAACTCTGAGAGCATGCACATTAGAGCCAACCCACCCACTTTATAACCCACTTTTCCTATGGCCAGGTAGCCTTGTGCTTACTATCCTACCTTTATGTAACATCCATTTTTCTTATTTGAAAAATGAGTATAGCAATAGTACTTACTTCAAAAGAAAAGATCTTATTCAGTACAAGTGTTATTTAGCAAGTGTTTAATTAAGGTTTTCTGAATACAATCAAGAATATTTCTATTAGATGTGATCAATAAAGGTGGCCTTTTGAAATTAGTAGTATATAGAATTCTAAGAATTACCCCCAGTAATCCTAATGGTGTGGAATTTCATTCCCTTAAAAATGAGTACATATGAACTGGGCACATGGTTTGCACCTGTAATCCTATCTCTGGTGTTGGGTCTTCGTCTGTCCCACGAAAGACGTCCCACGAAAGACGGACCGGGTCAGAGGAAAGGTAAGTGGGGTCCGAGGAAAGGTAAGTGCGGCAGCCTCCCTCAGCCCAGGAAACAATCAGACACAGAGAGCAACCCTTTTTAAAGCCAAAAAGGGCGGGTGGCACGGCAAGGGAGGAAGAGGAACCAATCACTGTCAAGGTCACACCCTATCATGCACCTGAGCCTTCACGGGCTGGTTAGGCACTGATGGGAAGATCAATTGGGCTCTGCCCACTCTACTCTCTCCCAGTGCCATCTTTGCTGCCCATATGCTCTACACTGAGGTGGCTGAGATCTGAGGATAGTTGTTTGAAGTCAGCCCAGGCAGGAAAGTCCATGAGACTCTTATTTCCAATGAACCACTAAAAAGCCAGAAATGGCACTGTGGCTTGAAGTGGTAGAACACTAGCCTTGAGCAAAACAACTCAAGGGCAGTGATTCTCCCTCTCTCCTGAGTTCAAACCCCCCATGACCACCACCAACAACAAAAAGAATGCAAAAAGAATGAGTACATGCATGCGCGCGTGCGTACACACACACGCACACACGCATGCACGTACACATACTTCACCCATAAAGAGAAAATGGATAGAAATAGAGACTAGAAATCATAAAGCAAAATAAATAAGGTTCATCATGACAGATATTGCATGTTTTGTTTTAGATGAAGAAGCTAATAGAATCTGTATCTATGATATATATATATATATATATATATATATATCATCTATAGTTATCTGTCCTGACACAAATCCATTGTCTACTATTTACTATCTGTCTGTCTATCATCTATCTATAGTGAATGGAGGTGTGGAACTGTTTGAGGAGAATGAGCAGTAGTGAGGAGATGAAAAAAGAATTATGGAGGGTAATAATATCAGAGTACCTTTGTATGCAAATGACAAAACAAAATTCACTCAACTCTGTCCAAAAAAGAAGGGAAGCATAGAGTCTTGCAAGCAATATGTGGCCCTTCTGTAGGCAGAAGGGAAGATTTTGTGCTGGAAAATCTTTCAATACATATTTATTAGGTTCTATCTATGGTGGGTTAATTTAGGAAGTTTGATGAGAGTATGAAAGAAATCATGTTAGTACATTCTTCTACTCAAAAATAAATCTAATTTAAAAATAAAGATTAATTGTTATGATTTTAATCCCAACACAGAATATATGGATTCTGGCCCATCACTCTTTCCTGAGGTAGGCATCTCTTCTGAAATCTGATGTTTACTTATTATTTTAGAGTTTTGTTTACAAAAGAGCTTCAGGAATGTTTTCCCTGTGGCTTCTTTTGTTTTCTTTTTCTGCTGTAAGAATATTTCAATAGTATTAGTATTGCAGGCAGTTATAATCAAGGCTTCTCAGTGCATAACATATACTAAGAAATATTCACACTTGACTGCGTCAAGTTGAGGATTGCTTCTTCTTAGCTACTATTCTTATTAGGCCCCATGATCTTTTCCTTTGCCTTAAATATTTCTTAATGCTGATCAAAGCAATGATGATTCCACTGTTTAATTTTTTCCTATTTAAATGGTTGAATGGATTCAAAAGCTAAATAGAAAGAATGCCGACAGTATTTTTTGAAACTTTTGTTTCTTAATAGCAATATTAACATGCGATCTCATTTCTTTTTCAAACCTTTGAAATCCAAGAGAAATAAATATTTGGGGTTCCATTCATAAGCTCTGAACTGACAAATGATAAATTGCTCTTCATCAAATAGGGCAGCATCTCTTTAGATGCCATCAAAATTAAGACAAGCTTTTGTTGAGTATGTCAGGATGATCTTATTAAAGGAAATGAATTCAAAGTAAAATCTGGGGTGGTGTTATGATTTAACATTGTCAAGTGAAAATTTCTATTTACTCATAATAAGAATGGACTGTGGTGCTCCACTATCATTTTCCTACATTTGAAAGTAAACACTGATGGTTAAAAGAGGATTTTCAAATCCCTTCACACCAATTATAAAATTGTCACCTTTAGATAACCTGACATTTGAGTTTGGGGACAATGTGTTAACAGTATTGTACTGTTACAACTCTATAAAGCATCCATACTTTTTTGGTTTTTGACAGATCTGCAGGTGTTTAGTTCCCTTTTGCTACCATTGCCTTCAATACCAGGATTGAAATAGCTTCTACATGTATAGACTCCAAATTTACAAATCAGAAGCTAGGACAATTGTATACATGGTTCCTGCATTTATAGATTTTGAGACAAACAACTTCTGTATGTGTAAACCTCAGGATTAAATATCTGCTTGAAAAAAAGTACAATTTCTAAGTCAACTTTAGGTTGACAAAGGTGCTAGTCTCACAAAATTTACCCCACTGAAGTATTTTATAAAATGTATCATAATACAAACCCAAGAGATTCTGCAAATGTAAAATGGCATGATGTTTTCAAAATGCAAACACCATGGAAACAAGTTGGTAATTCCTCACTTGCTTTTCCTCCTGCTCATCTTCACTCTTTCAAGATAACTAAAACTTCACTTAACTGCAGATTCCCCAGGGCTGATGTCACGCTCTTACCAGCCCTCAAGCTTTGGTACCTTGTCATGTGATCTCTTCAACCTGTCCTTTATTCTGTACTCTGCTTATTTAAAGTTTTCTACACATTGCTTATTAAAAGTTTAACATCTTTCCCTGCTTTCCTCTTTTCTTTTATATGCCAATATGAAGGCCTTATGCCAATATGAAAGCATTATACTTTCAAACCATACTTCATTATTACAAACAGTAACTATGTTGTTTTCATAAGAAGTGGAATAAGAAGGCCCTTTTCAGTCTGGAAGACACAGAGGAAAGTATTTTCTTGTTCACAGTATATAACCATTACAAAGCATCTTTAAAATGCATCTCTGTAAGTAGGAGTTTTGTTTGACTTGGTTGTGAATACATAAATAGTTGGTGAGTGGCTATATGTAAAAATAAATACAAAACAACAACAATAAAAGATAACTCAAGCAACTGAATGCAACCAAACTTCTACAAAATGAACTCTGTATGAGGAAAGATTTTCTGTCTTCAATTTTTTATCTTCAATATTTATCAAACCCATCCAGTCCCTATTTTACTTTGAAATCAACAAAAAGAGCCGGATATATTATGTCAGTTAAGAACATAATTCAAGAAGCTAAACAATAAAAGATAGTGTAAAATTCCATCTGATTTCATGGCAAGGATTTAACTCTTAATTTTATTTTCTGACTTTGGATTTATGAGAATAAACTGTTTAAATATGAAAAATACTATATTATGTTCATATCCTTTTCATTTAAGTTTGGAATATGCATTTTAGTTACCTATTGATGTCTAACAATTTACTAGACATTTTATGGTTAAAACACCATGTATTTATAATCCCACAGTTTCTATGAGTCAGTAAGACTTGCCTGTGTCGTGTGCTCTATAACTTTCTGCAAGGGTGTAATCAAGGTGTCAGTTCTCAATCAAGGGCTGAGTTCTCAACTGAAGATCCATCTGGGAAAGGATCGGTGTCCAGTTGCCTGTGGCATTGGTTACATTTAGTTATTTGAAAGCTGTCAGAGTGGGGATTGTGTTTCTTGCTAATTGTCAACTTTGGTTCCTTGTCCTGTAGGTCTCTCTAACTTGCTCCTCTTCTTCACAAAGTTACATGCATGACTTATTTAGTTATATGTTTTATTTGAGTGGTTATTTCTTTTTTTATTTTTATTTTTTTTTGGCCAGTCCTGTGGCTTTAACTCTGGGCCTGGAAGATGTTCTTGAGCTTCTTTGGCTGAAAGCTTGAGCCATATTGCTACTTCCAGCTTTTTATTAGTAGTTCATGGAGATAAGAGTCTCACGGACTTGGCTGCCTGTGCTGGTTTCAAACCATGATCCTCAGATGCAGACTCCTGAGAAACTAGGATGAAAGGTGTAAGCCCTGGCTTAGTGGTTATTTCTTGTGTTTCCTTTTCCTGGCCATTTCAAATACATATAGTTTTGGGTTATATTATTATTATTAATTATTTTGACAAATACATATGGTTTTGGGTTATATTATTATTATTAATTATTTTGACAAATACATATGGTTTTGGGTTATATTATTATTATTAATTATTTTGATGATTACTCAATCAACATCACCTTCCCTAAAGTCTCCTATTTTACATCTGGGTTCACAAGAGATTTCTATGTAACCTGATTTGTGTGTGCCACAAATGTGTTCTTCCCTTTGACTCCCCCTTTTCCTTTAACTAGCTTAAGAATACCCAAATGAGAAGTCATAAAAAAACCCAAATATAATGACAAAATAAGGGAACTCATAGAAAGTCTTCTAAATTAACTAGGTATTTTGACAGGCTTCTATCAGAAAATGCTAGCATTCTAGGACTTGTATAACTCACATTTTATTTTCATCCCTATTTCATTTCTCCAATTATATTCACTGTAGATACTCAATAAATGCTTGAGACTTTCTGGCTGATTATGAGGCACGATGACTTGTTTTGCCAATTAGGGAAGAGTTTTACTCACTAATTATAGTCTTGTCATTTCTGAGCACATTATCACAGTGGAGAAAAGAACTAAGGCCCTTATAAAACACAACATCTTAAATGCACTGAAATTAACTGCCCTCATGTTAACTTTCGTTGGTTTATGTCAGCAAGAAGGTTTATCTTTCTTTTGCAATTTATATGATCCCAGAGAGGCAAAGCATCTTGTACATACTGAACCAAGCTTAGGTTTCACTGTGTAATAATGATTAGGAAATGATTGACACACAGTGCTGTGCTTACTGAACGTGTGTGATTGAAACATCAGCTAGACACATTGACACAGTCAGCACTTTCAGGCCCCTAAAGTATGACTATAATACTTTCTTCCAAATAATGAGAAATTTTGAATTAAAGAACATGTTTTATTTTGACAGAATGTATTGATACACATCTGTAATTTCAGCTACTCTGGAGTCATAGCTCAAGAGGATAGTAGTCTGAGGCCAGCCCAGGTAAGAAGGTTATTAAGACCCCTTACTCCATCTCAACAAACAAGGAGAATGTGGTAGGTTATGCTTGAAAACTATGCAGAAATCACAGGTAGAAGGATTGTGATCTTAGGTTGTCTTTGGGCATGCAGCAAAGAACTGAAATAAATAACTAAAAGTAAAATGAGGTCTGGATCAAGTTGGAGAACAGCTTTCTCACAGACACATGGCCCTGAGTTCAAACTCCCCAAAAGAGAAAAAAAATGGAGGTAGTTTTCATCATAGTGAGTATAATTTGTAAAAAAATAAGTCTCTAGATAGAGCATGTTCTTCAAACCATTGTGAGCATCCTTAAATTTATTCACCCTATTTGTTCTGAGCAGTAGTCCATCCGTGTGAGGGTTACACTGCATGGGAGTTTCCTCTGAGAATGAAGGAAGCAAGCAAAACAAGAAGGTTGGCAGGTTTTCTATGGCCTTTACACATTCTTTCAAGGGCAACAGGAAAGACACAGATTGCCTGAAAACATCTACAGCTTGCTGCGTTTGAGAACCAGCACTATTCCACTCGGTCTTATTTCCATCTAAGATGTATGTATCTGTGCAGCTTCAAGAACATTATTCATCACTTTTGTTAAGCTGCAGAGAAAGAAAGAAAGGCCAATAGATCATCACACCACGAGCCTAAATATAGTGATAGAGCCTTTAGTTATTGTTAAGAGAAGTCTGAATAGAAAGATATGCCAAAGAGTACTCTGTAGCATGATTCCTCTAGGAGTGTTTAAACACTCAGGGTCAGATAGATGAATCACAATCTGGTTTCAGATTTCCATGGTTCTCTTCACAGGCAGATATTTAACTTCTAGAGAATCTGTACAGTGCTGGCAGTTTCCACAAAAATCCATAAAAATTTGATTTCTTCTTAAGAACATTCTTAATCAGGATAGCATGATTGATATCTACAAAGTTCCTTAAAGTATGAATTCTAGGGATAATGCATTCCAAGCCTGCATTTTGTTTTTCTATGGTAAGTGGCATAACATGATTTATTTCACATGAAATGTTAGCAAAGTTGGTACATTTTGTGGCTGCACTGAGATTTCCAATATGACATAATAAACAAATGCTTGCATTATTTTTAAAAAGAACCAAGAGGTACTTGTGAAATATTGTTTAAGTGTTGAGTAAGAATCCTCGTTTATATCTTGTCCCTTTGCCTCTCTTTTTATTCTAAGCCATTGTGTATCATTTCTTCTCATTTCTGCTAGGGTTGTCTCAAATCCAATTTAGCTTGGTCTACTAAACTCTGCTCCAGAGATCACACCATAGTAACATATTAGCTTTTCAGATTTCGACATCAGATGTTAGTTTGGTCTCAAATTTTATAAAAGTTGAATATTCTTCGCTGTAGAGGGTCACACAATGTTCTGGCATTTTTGACCAAGCGTGGTAATCTAGTATTAAAATTTTCTACGTTTATTTAATTAAAAACTATAAAAACTAGTATGCCTGTCAATAATACTAATATTGTTTATGTTATAGGGTGTGAGATTTGTGAAATTATTTTAGTAGTTGATGCTTTATATATAGTAACTTTTATATATTTAGTTCATGTCTTTATTCTTAACCTTCACATATACGAACATATCCTAAAGTAATCAAAGGAAGTTAATAAATGATATTTGTAAGCTTCAAGATGCATATAAATTGATGGGGAATATATACTATTCTCAACTCTCTTTAATATTAAAAAGATGAAAATCAATTTTTGTTGTCTATTATAATAACAAAGTCCAAAATGAAAGTCAAGTACTTAATATTCTCAAGACTGTTGGGAAACAGAAATACACAGAATATTTTAATGCACAGGTAAGTGTGTGTGTGTGTGTGTGTGTGTGTATCTTGGAGCTTGAAATCAGGGCTTGGACACTGTCCCTGAACTTTTTTGCTCAAAGTTGGTGTTCTACTACTTGAGCCACAGCTCCACTTCCAGCATTTTGCTGGTTAATTGGAGAATAAAAGTCCCACAGACTTTCCTGCCTGTGCTGACTTCAAAGTGCATTCCTCAGAGCTCAGACTCCTGAGTAGCCAGGATTCTGAGCCACAAGCATCCAGCTACGCAGGTTTTAATAGGAGTGTGAATCTCTGCAATTCTTTTCAGAACAGAAGACTAGTTTTAACTTTTCATACTTTTAGAGACATAATTTTTTTTTATCTTTTTTTAATTTTTATTTTATTTTATTTGTGAACATACTGTACAGAGGGGTTACAATTACATGGGCAGGATAATGCGTACATTTCTTACCAAGCATTGCAGCCTC
>NW_012267219.1:4103296-4158769 GCF_000151885.1 Dipodomys ordii
TTCCATTCTATTGTTTTAGCTCCCTTATCGAAGATTAGATGGCTATAGGACTGTAGGTTCATTTCTGGGTTTTCAATTCTATTCCATTGGTCCTGAGGTCTGTTCTTATGCCAATACCAAGCTGTTTTGATTACTATGGCTTTATCGTAGAGTTTGAAATTTAAATTTTATCCATATTTAAATGTACCACATAATGTTAGGGTTACATGTTATATCATAGAGTGTTAGTCAGACAAATACCACAAGATGACATGTAACAGAATATTTAGTAAAGTACTAGAAACCATTAAATGTGTTTGACGGTATCGAGATGGCTATTATATCAAAGGGAACACTTTGTATTGCATGACGAGTAGATGTTTAAAGACATAGAGTAGATTTGTATATGCTCTTTAAGATGGTTTCCTGGTTTCATGAGGTTGAGAAATGCAGATTTTGTGAAGCCATGTGTCTGTTTTGTGGAAGCAGGTGCACAAATTTCATCAATTTTCTCATCTTTTGCTTTGTTCTCTGTTCTTCACAGGGCACTTCGTTTTCTTCTGGGATTTTGAATTTGTTTTGATGACATAACTAGACAATTTAAAGAGGTGGATAATAGTTTCCACATTTTATTTTTACAACTAATGAAAATTCGACACATGGCGTCTTTGAAGGTTAACATAAAGCTGTTCCTCATGCGATGGAGAATGGTATGAGTGATCCTGGCTTCAAGGAACAAGTTTGAGAGTTACTAGAAATGGTTTAGGATAAAACCAGATGGGGCAAGGTGCACTTTAAGAGGAGCAATAGATTGAGAGTTTTCAGGAGCAAATCTAACAGAAGAACCAGAAAAAGAAATCTGGCCTTTTAGGTAAGCTTTCAATGAACTTGGAAACTAATTATTGTTTTGTTAATAACTTAACAACTGTTCATTTAGATTTCTGAAGAATTTTCATAATGAAGGAGAAGCTGTAAGTTTTTATAGAAAATCAGGAAAAGCCATATTTGACAAGAAAGAAAAAAATGTTCTGGGGAATGTCAATCAGTTTAAGGTTACAAAGCCATTAATTACAGTTTAAAATTTTCCTACTTGGATCTATGGAATAGATACATACCTTTGTATTGGTTTGGGAAATATACAGAACATTGGTGACCCAGTGTTGTGACCCAGATTGTACCAGGTCGAAGAAAAGTGAAAAATGGAAAATTATGCAGTGAGTTATATACCTTTCAAATTAAATTGACTGTAGCTATGCACCAGTGGTTCACGCCTACAATTGTAGCTACTCAGAAGACTGAGATCTGAGAATCATGGTTTGAGGCCAGCCTTGGCAGAAAAATCTGTGAGACTTTTTATCACCAATTAACAAGAAAAAAAGCCAAAAGTGGAGCTGTGGCTCAAGTGGTAGAATGCTAGCCTTAAATGCAAAAGCTCAGAGATAGCACCTAGTCCCTGAGTTCCACCCCCAGTAACAACACTAAAATAAAATTAATGAATTAATGTTAAGTTCTTCATTCACTATTAAGGGAAAAATGAGAATAATTTAAACCTTTAAGAAAAAATCATGAATATATATCCAATCAGACACATTTCAATATAAGAAACATGAAAGCATTGTAGTACAATTTACCATTTTCCTTCATAGATTGAGAAATACAGCATACTCAGTGCACATTTTGCCGAAGCTTGCTTTTTCCAAAGCCCAAGTGGGGTTCAGATAATGAACTCTTAGCTTCACTCATCTTCTCACTATTTGTTAAGAGAGAGATTTTTAAAACATGCAAATTAGAGTAATATCTCAGCTGGTGGCAGCAAGAGGTTATGTTGGACTAGATGATTTATATCATTGTAAGTAACCCTGTGTCTTGAGGATTGCCCTACCCTTTGTCTTACTGTCATTTGTGCTATATTTTCTCCACCAACCTCTTGTGAGACTACACACCTGAAAGGGGAATTAATGTGTCTGGCACCAGGAATATCACAGAACTTATATCAATAAAAATGGAATCTCTCTCCTTTTAATTAATATGATTTATTAAATATGAAGTTAAACTACTGTGGCTAGCTGAAACATTCTCTCTTTGCTATTTTATTGAATCACTTTTCTGTGTCTTCCTAGTTCATTTCGGTGCATTTTCCGATAAGTTATCTCTTTCTTCTTTTCTTTCTTTAGTCTTCCAGTTGCAAGGTTAAAACTGAAAGCCCTGTGCTCTCATTTGGCTTTCTTGCTCATGGCTGGTGCTCTACCAATTGAGTCATTCTTCCAGTTCTGGCTTTTTTGCTGGTTAATTGGAGATGGAGTACTGTAGACTTTCTTGTTGGAGATGGCTTGGAAGCTCATTTCTCAGAAGTCAGTCTTCTACTCTAGCTAGAATTACAGGCTTGAGCCACCAAGACCTGGTCCAATTACGGTTTTCTTTGGGTGGAGCTGGGTAAAATAACCAGGGCCACAAATTGGCAAGTGTCTACTATGAGGTAATACCCCTGGTTCCACTCTCCCATACTTATTTCTTTTACTTATTTATTAATCATTTTTATTTTTTCTCTTTCAATTCTTTTTTAAAAAAATTATTGTTAAGGTGATGATGTGTAGTTATATAAGTAAAGTAGTGAGTACATTTCTTATCGAGGGGATTTCAATTCAATATGTAAATTTATGAATATAATACATCTTGATCAATGTCACCTCTTCCATAGTTCTTCTCCATTGAACCCAACCCTATACATATCCTATAATTACCTGTTTTTTACACATATGTACAATTAATTATGACTGTGTCCAACAATTCTCAACCCAACTTGCTGTTATTACATATGTAGCGAATAATGTCTAGCTTCCAAATACATTAATATAAGGATAGTCAGGTCACATAGAAAAAATGTTAAATAAATGAAATTATAAAAATAAAAATAATTTAAAATAAAATATGCTAAATAAAAACTGTAATAAAGAACAAAACTAATAACAGAAATAATTAAATAACATAAATAAAACAACCACAGTTAACAACCAAACTCTAGATCTTTTTTTTTTTTTTTTGTAATTTGTGGGGCCAGAACTCTGGGCCTGGGCACTGTCCCTCAGCTCTTCAGTTCAAGGCTAGTTCTCTACCACTTTAGCCGCAATGCCACTTCCAGCTTTTTCTACTTATGTGGTGCTCAGGAATCGAACCCACGGCCTCATGCATACAAGGCAAGCACTCTACCACTGAACCACCTTCCCAGCCCGAAGTCTAGATCTAAGTAATAAAAAAGGTGAGGAAGAAGAACATTGTTAAAAATGGTTTTCTTCTAAAAGATATCATCAGCAAAAGAGTTTCTTGAGAATAATTTTAATAGTTCCTGGTTTCACTAAGTGGATAATGGCATCGACCCTAATTCTGCTGGCATATGTTACTCAAAGTGAAAGAAACAAAATTAAATTTTATTTTGCTCTTAATGCTGGTCTGGTTCTAGCATTTCATTACACTACATGGTGGGATCTATTATTGACAAATGTGTAATACTGTTTTAGAATGACATGGCTTCTATTTAAGACACTATTAATGTAACACTTGCCTATGGCAAGATCAGCACCTGATGCTTCTGATCACTGTTAAACTCAAGCTCAAGGTCATCTATTTCAGGTCATATTAATTCCACTACATCACTGCAACCCCTTAGTAGTTTATTTTTCCACACATTTCAACCCTAAACTATATTAGAGAGATGAGCTGGCATTGATTGAAAATTTGCCCCAACAAAGACTTAATTCCTTTGTCACATTGATTACATAGTAATTTTATTTTCATAGTTTTCAACATACTTTGGACAAGCAGTAAGGTTAAATAAAGTTTAGGTAGAGAACCAAAAACATAAGGGTCGTG
Organism: Dipodomys ordii; assembly: GCF_000151885.1. Lineage (NCBI taxonomy): Eukaryota > Metazoa > Chordata > Mammalia > Rodentia > Heteromyidae > Dipodomys > Dipodomys ordii. The sequence goes on from NW_012267219.1 coordinate 4,107,143, forward strand.
GCTCATAAGAGTTTAGAGGAGCTATCAAAACTAGACTCCATTACTGTGAGAAATTTTTCCACCCTTACCCATTTTCAATGGAAACAAAATTGAATGTTAAAAGTCACATCTGAAGTCAGTCTCACTTCTTTACTGTGCAACATAACTCAAGCATGGTTAGACAATATGTGGGGAAAGGTACTTGGCTCTTCCCAAGGCAAGTACATACATCTGTGGCTCGTGTAGTACACTGATGGCCAAAGGCCATGTTAAACTTGAGTCAGTTTCCTCCTTGTAGTCTCCTCACAGCATCATCACAACAGCCATCTTCTTAACATCAGCTTATTCATCTTCTCCAATCTGTTTGATAATTCTGCATATTCTATCTCAGTTGAGATACAGGTAATAAACAGTACTCTACAAATAAGCTTAAATGATGTGGAAAACAATGATTTTATATCACAGCAAGAGACTGAGGATGGATTGTAGTACACAATCAATGTAGTACACAAAACTCCCATACAGTCAGAAACAAATATTTCACATAACAAATAATCTTATCTAAAAGAGTAGTTGGTAGTTTTTAAGAAAATACTGTAGATTCTTTTCTTCTCCTGTGACATTTTTTTTTTGATGTAACAAATGATGAACCCATGATTTAAAAATTTGTCTTTCTTTTCCATTCAGGGTAGTAATTTAATGTATAACTTGTAACTAATTCAGGCATTCTTACACATTTATATACATCATAATTATGATGAGATTAGCACAGTCGCAAAAAGTATCATATCAATATAAGTGAAACAAGCTATAAGAGGTTTAAATTCCTTCCCAAGAATGAATATTGCACCAGAGAGAAACTCTAAAAAATACATTACACAGCTTCACAATAATTGAACATTTCTAATAATACTAGCAGCTTATCAAATATACACAACAGACACATTCCTTGACAATCATAAGCCTAAGTAAGAACAATTATTGAGTTTTTTTCATTGCTTAGATAATTACTCAGCTGTCACATAAATATTTGGCCAAGTATACTATTTAAGTAATTTGTAATACACAATTCAGGAAAGCTGTTTTCATTAACTTTTAGGACAAAAATTGTGCTGCACCTATTATTTGATTTTTATCAAATAACCTAGAATACGAGATCTAATTTATCAATATGTATATAAACATATTACAGGGTCATATACACATACACAAACATGTTAACTAATGTGTGATATATGAATGGGGAAATTCTAATGTCACTCCTTTAGACAATGACATTACAGTCTAGTAAAATGAATATCAGGAAGCTGGAATGTGGGATATCAGGAGAGGAGAGGTTAAGCGGAGGAGGTAGAGGAAGGATAAGAAAATGCAGCCATAATATTCAAAGTACAGACATGAAAATGGAGATAGAAAAATTGAGGAGATGGGTGGAGTTGAAAGGGATGGCATTGATCAAGATGCATTATTCCCCCAAAGTGACATTGAATTGAAATGTCTTTGTACATATACTTAAATATAATAATTTAAAAAAACTTTTGGATGCTGAAATTTAAACAACAACAACAAAAACAACAACAACAAATAACCCAGGGCAAATAACCTAACTTTTTTAGTATCCAAGGAACAGGGTAAGAATTAATTCTTTGTTTGTTGATTATATTATGTATAAAGCTGAATTTTCTTTGATGCAGTTTCCTACAAAGGTGCGCTAAATGAATAATGGAAGGCTAATGCCATAAAGATAAAAAATCTTGGAGGAAAAAAATAATGAAAAAATTAGAGAGAAAGTTATAAAATGAAAAAAAGATGAGTACTAATTGACTTAGATTTCCTGTTGTTATTCTCTGCCAAGATTTAGGAGAAGGTAAAGCAGGTAAAAGAAATTATGTAGAACTCTGGAGATGTTCAGACAGTGAAGGGTCCGTGTGCAGAAGTGTGGTAAGACAGGGACTGCTTGAAAATGTTTGTGGTAAATTCTCAGAATGTGACTGTTGGCTTAGGTCTTAACAGATAACCACTGAAATAAGAATTCATGCCTCCTGAATGGCAAAGAAATGGAAGGAAACTATACAGCTTAGTAAAATGTATAATAGTCTATCTAATTTATCTGTCCAGGTTGCTTTGAACTATAATCTTCAGCACTCAGCCTCTTGATTAGCTAGGATTACAGGAGTGAGCCAGCAGCCCCTACCAAATGCAATGTAAAGTTACAGTATTTTTAACTTCTAATGACCTGATTGGAGTGTAGCTCTTATCCTAAGTTATATACAGAGTATCTGTAATTATATTTCAGTTACCAGTAAACGGGCTCACTTTTTTGATTGGTTCACTTTTCTTTTCATAATGGTAATTCATATAAAGTTAAAATAGACCTCTAGTTCATTAATGTGATTGAAGGTACTTGGGTCAGAAGGAGAAGTCACTACTGGGAAAAACAACACAAAACAAAATAGAAAAGTGTCAGAAGCTGGTGAGATCAATGGAGACCCAGAGACAACTTTAGAAAAGTTGTCTGGCTAGAAGAACAGGTACACACCCAGCGGGAGTGATCTATAACATCAGAGCTCCTTGCACATTCCAAGGTTTGTGTTTCTGTTTGGATATAAACTTCATTTAATCTGTTTAGCTCTCCTGTTTCCTGAAAAAGCTACTCTTTTCTGCCCTTAAAAAAAAGAGCCCTAAAATAAAAATTATGAGAAAAAAAGAAAACATTTTAAAAATAAAAAAAAGGTAGAAAAAATGAATTCTTTGATTTTTTTGGGGGGTGGGGGAGTGGGGTGGTGGGGATCTTGTATCTCCCCTGTGTTGGTAACCAGTCTCTTGGTGGAGTCTGGTCTGCTTGTGGTGTTTGGTTTTCCTGTGGCTTGATTGGTTTTTTAAGTCATTTTGTTTGACCTGGCAGAAAAATTCTCTGCATTACCCAGGATTTTGTGAATCTCCTCTCAGGCTACCTCAGTGGGAGGGAAATCTACTTTGAGTCTCACAAAAGAGTAGATGGGCTGTTTCCTCTAGCTTGGAGTTGATGTGATGAGGCTAGGTTCTGGGTAGAATTGAGGCCTAGCAGCAGTCAGTAACTTTTCCCTGAGGGGCTAACTCCTGAGGCACTCACAGAGCTATTCTCAGGGTTTATGTTTATTGAGTTTCAATTGTTTGTCTAGACTGCAGTAGGGAGGGGCAGCCTCTGGCTCTGTTCTGCCTGGCAAGGGACATAGCAGCAAAATCAATAGAAAGCCCATGGATTGGGAGAAGATCTTCACTAGCCATACAATGGACAAGGGTCTCATATATAAAATACACCTAGAACTCAAAAAAGTAAATCCCCCAACAACAAATCCTCAAAGAAACAACTGCCCAATAAATAAGCGGGCTAAAGACTTACAGAGAAACTTCTCTGAAGAGGAAAGTGTAGCAGGAAGACCCCTATTCAGGCAGGCAAGCCCACCTAGTTGTCTGGAGTGACAGAGCCCACCGCAACAAAGTTGTTAATGAAGAAGCAACTTTCTTGAAAAGGTTCCTACACTGACCGGCCAGGGCCACAGCACAAGCTTAGGAGCTGATACTGTGACCCCGAGGGGTCCACATTACTTTGGTTTGTAAAGGCAAAATTCACAAGGTCAAGCTTGGTCATGCAGGTGACCAATGAGATTGTCACACACACAAAAGATTGCACAGTCATACCAGACCACACGCAGGTGGCCGATGAAGTTACAGTTTGTCTCATAATGGCTGTTTAAACCAGCCTATCACTTTTGGTTTAAATGACTCATGAATTCAATGGGTAAGGCAGAGCTTATGGTAAGCATACTCAAAGGAGGAGTTCAGAGCCAGATTACAACCTATCTGTTTTATCCAAGGTCCTCAAAAGAACAATCAAGGAACAATCAAGGTGGGTTAGGTTGTTAAGGGAAGGAAGGGGGACCTAGAGGCATTCTTTCCTTTCTAGGAGCTGGGCTGGTTGGAGCCAAGATCTAGTTAATCATGTTTAACTTTTTTTTTCCTCCTAAAATCCCTAAAACAAAGGCAAAGCCTGGATAAAAGCTATACCATCTTGAGTCTCCTCTCAGGGCCTACTTCAGAAAGAAGGATGGCCAATAGACACATGAAGAAATGCTCAGCCTCCCTAGCCATAAAAGAAATGCAAATAAAAACAACATTGAGAATCCACCTCACCCCAGTTAGAATGGCTATAATCAAGAACTCTAATAACAACAGATGCTAGAGGGGATGTGGCCAGAAGGGAACCTTACTTCATTGTTGGTGGGAATGTAAACTTGTTCAACCACTTTGGAAAGTAATATGGAGGTTCCTCAAAAGACTCCACATAGAGCTCCCCTATGACCCAGCAATCATTTTTGGGCATTTACCCAAATGATCACAAAGAAGACCATATTAAAGCTACCAGCACGATTATGTTTATTGCAGCATTATTTACCATAGCTAAGATATGGCACCAACCAAGATGCTCCTCAGTAGATGACTGGATCAAGAAAATGTGGTATATATACACAATGGAATTCTATGCCTTCATCAGAAAGAATGACATTGCCCCATTTGTTAGGAAATGGAAAGACTTGGAAAAAATAATATTAAATGAAGTAAGCCAGGCCCAAAAAACCATAGGTACCATGGTTTCCCTTATTTGCAATAACTAGTATATCTCTGAGACAAGCAGAAACAGTTAGGTAAGTTGGTGTTAAATGAAATGAACCCCAAGATAAGGACTCAAATGTTTTTTCTTTCTTGCTATTGTTTCTAACATCTTTATAAGATGATTTCTTTGTTGCTTTGTATATCCCTCCCCCATGGTATAACCCCTGTTTTCACTGTATTTGATGTTGGTATAATTTGTGGAGGGAAAGGGAAAAAACAAATTGTTTAACTAGGGATATAGGTGGACCCATTGCAACAATGAGATGTGCAAGTCATTATGTCGAAAAACGAACTTTACAACTTTGGCGGGGGTGGGTGTGGGGGGATAAGGGGAGGTGAGGGGGGTGAGAGTGGGGAGGAGGGAGGGAGTGGGGGGAAGGTGGGAAGATGGGAAGGGATGGGAAGGGGAAACAAAGGAGGAGGCAAAAATGCTTGATAAAAATGTACTCATTACCTTGCTCATGTAATTGTAACCTCTCTGTACGGTATTTTCACAATTAAATAATAAAAAAGAAATGCAAATCAAAGCAACATTGAGATTTCATCTCACCCCAGTTAGAATGGCTATATGTTTAAACAGGGATACAGGAAGTGGCACTGTAGCTCAAGTGGTAGAGCGCTCGCCTTGCGCTGAAGAGCTGAGGGACAGTGCCCAGTCCCAGAGTTCAAGCCCCACGACGACGACCAAAAAAAAAACAAACAGGGATACAGATCGACCCATTGTAACAATGAAATGTACAAGACACTATACTGAAAACGAACTTTACAACCTAGGGTTGGGGAGGTGGGGAGGAAAAGGATTGTAGGGGGAAAAAAAAGGAGGGTGTAACAATGCTCAATAGGAAATGGACTCACTACCTTGCTCATGTAACTGTAACCCTTCTCTACAGTGTCTTTGCAATAAAAAACATATGAAAAGGCTTGTAATACCTAGCAAAATCCTTGGGACTAAATAAATGATCAATAACTGTTAACTACTCCTTTAGCCATTTAAATTTTCAGTAAAGATGTTTGTTAGACTTTTTTAGACTTTGCCAGAAAAACACGCAGACATCAGGCACAAAGAACAAAGAAAAGTTTATTGCCAGCAAAGGGACTGGGCAAGACCCCTTCTCACAACACAGAAGTGCTGGCTATTGTCTGAAATGATCTATACAACCTACATGTGCTGGGAGGAACTAAGCAGGCATGGACATTGTGTGGATGTGTGGACCCTGGGCTTCAACATGGTGGACTAGGATTGATGGCTGCTGTCCAAGTGGTAGATAAGGGGCTATAGCTGCCTGGGCTGAAGGTCACCTTCGGGGGTTTTAACTACTCCAGTGGAGTGCCATCTTAAGGCAATGGGGGAAGGAGGTCTGTTATTTTCTGCCTATATTAATGATCCTAGTGTTGCCTAGGAGAAGAGCATGCTAAGCCATTGTTGGCTACTGGGCCAACAATGTTGGTAACCAGTTTTACAAATAAAGTTTACATATCTTTGGAGAATCTTAAATATGCCTCTGCATTGTTTCAAATGTAGATGTTGGAAGGTGGGAGTCAGATAGTTCTAAAGAAGCAATTTCTAAGTTCTCAGTTCCTACTGTTCCTCAAACCAAGCTCTATGAGGATGTCAAGTTATCTTCATGACAGTGGTGATGGCGGTTCAGTGTATGTGTATGTAGGTGTACATTGCATTTGACACTGTGTTTCTGCTTCATAAAGGACAGGTCTGGCTTCAGCCACTGGCTGGTCCATTTGTGCAACATCTCTAACATACGATCTGCTTCTCAGAGACAAAATGCAGGGACAATGTAAAATACTGATGTTGATGAGAAGGTAAATGCTACTAAAGACTAGAAAATAAATCTTTCTGCAAGTGCAGTGGTTCCTAATTGCTTCCTTTCAATAAAATTAAAAGAGAACTCAATTTGAGCTGTCGGCTTTTAGATCATGAAGCATAATTTTTGATGATGGATCACTGAACTTCTGGCAGAGAAGGAGTTCAGAGTTTTATGTTGCATTGCTTTTTCCATACTCCTGCTCAGTCCATCACCTTATTAATGTGGACAGAGTTTCTTAGGGATAAATTTAAAAACCAAAACAAAGAGAAGAGAAGTATTAAGCCTTGTCCCATTCTGGTCACAAAGTTTTCTTGTGTGACTAGCATATGTGACTAATTGGTGACCACTGATGCCTATTTTAGTTCTGAGGAATACTATTCTTTTCCATAAATTATGATTTTTACAATACAATTGTACCATGATATTTACTTGCTACCAAAATGTAGTTTCAATTTTTTGAAAACATCCTAACATTCGTAGTGATTATTTCCAGAAGAAATAAATTGAAATGTAGAATTTATTCACAGGCAGTTTTTTAGTTGTACTCAAGTTTGAACTCAGAGCCTTACTTTTTTCCATTTTCTTTTTTTCTTTACATTAAAAAATTATCTATAAGTAGTTGTACAAAGGAGTTGTCATTTAACATAGAAGTCTATGAATACAACATAACTTGATTAATGGCAGCCCTTTCTACCTTCTCACCCATTCCTCCTCTACCCACCCCTCCCTCATTCTTAATTTTGTATGTTATACATTGGATTCTTAATTGCATTCTTCCCTCCACTCTTCTTTATTTCATTTGTCTACCACTTTCCACTTGATCCTGTCCCAGATCTTTCTAGTGTACCTGCTTCCTAGTATTTTATTTACATTTACCAGGCAGGCACATCTCAAATCCCCCCCTTTTTTTTTTTTGTATGTGTGTGTCAGTAATGGGGTTTTGAATTCAGGGCCTGGTCGCTGACTCTGAACTTTATCGCTCAAGGTTATTGTTCTATCACTTTGAGCTACAGAGCCACTTCAGGTTTTCTGGTGGTAAATTGGAGGTAAGACTCTCAGACTTTCTTGCTGGGGCGGGCTTAGAACCATGATCCTCAAGATCTTTGCCTCCTGAGTAGCTAGGAGTACAAGGCACTGAGCAAGCCCCTAGTGCCAGGCTACTTTGGTTATTTTTGAAGTAAGGTCTGGATCGTGATTTTCCTATTTACACTTCTTGCCTTAGTTAGGATGATAAACATGTGCCATTACCGTCTAGGGTTTGTTTGCTGTCTTAATCTGACAAAGAATGGAAGAAAAGACTTCTTATGGGGACAAAATTATTTGAAAGTGAAAGTAAGAGACTACTCTAAAGAAGAGTTCCACATGTAGAGAAGTATGAAGCAAGAAAAGTGAGAGTACAGACAAAGTTGATTTGAAAGTAAAAGTATGATGATAGGGGAAACAGAGAAGTCTTCTAGCCATGGATGGGTTGGTATAAACACTCAACCTGGATGAGAAATGTATAGGAAGCGCTGGGCCCACAATGGAGTCCATGAACTATAGCATCTGATTAGGGTTGTTGGGGTCTTGGGCCCCCAATAAGCCCAAGCACTAGCCTCTGGGCTCACTGTAAGATGTTGTGAGCAGTATGGGACCCTCTGAGTCTATAGTAGGGTATGTGGGAAGGAGACTCTGGGTGCTACTGGAATTCCAGTGCCTCTATTCATAAATCCACTGCCTGCAGTTAGCAGATGCTTATAGGATGTAGAGGGAGTCAATCAGCACTGTCTTAACAGTCTTACAGGGCATTAGGTGTGGGATGGCTGTGAAATTAGAGGTGACTGGGAGGAAGGCTGATGGGTGCTGCTACTTCTTCCTCCCTGGTATCAATTTTGTGTCACTATTAGTCAAAGGAAAAGTAATTATTAGAGGAAATAAAAGATATTACTTGATGAGTGTTGAGATTTTTTTTTGTTTTTTAAAAAAATTTTATTTTATTGTAAAGATGCTGTACAGAAGGGTTATAGTTACATGAGTAAGGCAATAAGTACATTTCTTGTTGAGCATTATGACCCCTTCCCTTGTTCTCCCCCTATCCCTTTCTTCCCACACCTCCCCACCTCCCCTCTTAAGTTGTAAAGTTCATTTGCAATATACTGTCTTGTGGGTATCATTGTTGCAATGGGTCATCCTGTGTCCTTGTTTCAGCATTTTGCTATTCCCTTTCTCCCCCCGCCCCGAATTTAGACAAATGTATATACAAGATACAGAGGACCAAAATCAAGTTCAGTAACAATAGGGGATATACCATAGAGGGAAGAACATGCAATGGAAACAAAAAAAATCACATAGTACATTAAAAACAATAAAGAATTGAAAATTTTTTTATTTTATTTTATTATTGTGAAAATACTGTACAGAGAGGTTACAATTACATGGGCAAGATAATGAGTACATTTCTTATCAAGCATTGTAACCTCCTCCTTTTTTTGATGGATGAACACAGAAAAACAGTATGTGGAACAAGACAGACGAGACGCTTATAGAGATAGGAAAGGTTTAAGAAAAGTTTCACAAACTCTTAGTTCTCCTGCTACTTATTGCACGGAAAGCAGACTTCAGAGTTGAATATCCTACTCTGTTAAGAAGCAATTTAAATTTTTTTTGTAGTGGATTGAGTTCAAAATGCTTCTTTCATTTTGAAGATAGCATGCACTTGTATTTGGCCTTTTGTAATAATATATTTCTTGTATTTAGGAGATAAATCCATTGATGCAAATTGGTCTCAAATATAATCCAGTTGACATAATACGTTAAAATAAGTAGACAGAACATATCACTGGTGTATTACGAAGAATTAGAATAGAAATAATTCATGAAGCCAGTAAAGAGTGACTGTGAGTTCTTCTTAGGTTCATGATTTTCTTGTACGAACAGCTTCAATCATCAATTACCCACACCTATTTGCAACTGAAAATGAAACCTTTCATAAGTAAAGGAGAAGAATAAGAGTGTGTAACTTGGCATTTTTAACTTTACAGAGAAATTTGCCATTCCTCTACTCTTAGAATATTCACAATTTTCTTTGAGATTACTATGACCCATCACCTGTCGTTCAGCACAAGGGATGATGCCACCTGTGTAGTGCCGGTGATAGATACTCAACTGGAGATGCCAAACCTGGCTCTGAGATCCTTGTCTTTCATTCCTCCTTTATGACTGGTTGGTGTTGATTATTGATTAATAAAATGCTAATCATTTATATGAGAAGGCATATATAGCTTTATACTTAAGACTGTAGGTTAGCTATTGGGATAATCTCATTCTTAACACTAAGATACACTTAACAATACACCATATCAGATCTTAATGAACCACCCATCATCCTGCATCCTACGTTAGTTGGACCAATTATTGATGAAAGCATCAGCTTCAAAGACTTTTTAAAATTAAAGCATGGATAACCACCTTCCTAGAGTGACTCCAGACATTCATGTATACCTACTCCACAGGTTCATATTTTATTTATGAAGAAACAGAATCAAATGGCTTGCCTTAGTAATCATTTCCTCCCATGAGAATTTCAGAAAACATACATATGCTATTAGCATCCATCAGATACTTCTTTCCACTTTGGAACTTTTACATTGGAATTTCACTTATGCAGTGATCAACAAGTAATTGATGAATTATTTAAGATAAATTTAAGCTTGAAACAAAACCCATGCACCAAAGAGATATCTGCACTCTAATGCTTATTACAGAATTACTTCTAGTAGTCAAGAAGTGGGACCAATGGAAGGGCCCCTCAACAGACTAGTGTATAAAGTGTGGTACATGTACACAATGGAACAGTATTCAGCCATGAAAAAAGTGAAATTGTGTTTCTTGTGGCAACTTTGGTGAAGATGAAGGAAATGATATAAAATGAAACAAAACAGGCAAAAAGACATACACCAAATGATCTCATTCATATGTAGAATCCGGAAAAGGCAATTTTTAGGAGAGAATCTAATAGTGTTTGTCAGAGGCTGGAGTGGCTAGGGGATAGTGGTTATCAGAGTCTGGAGAGGCTAAGAGGTAAGTTGGGGAGGTGTTGGTGAAAAAATACATTTAGAATAAATCCCAAGAGATCTATTGTAACTTGTAACCTACCAGTTTTGAGGATTGAGCCCAATTGCTTGTATATGTTAGATAGATCTTCTACCTTGTAAATCAGATCCTCGCACCATTGGTCCTTTGATTGCTTTTTTTATCTTTCTTTTGAGATAGAGGCTTATCTGAGCTGGCATTGAACTCGATCCTCTTGTCTCTGCCTCCTGAGTTGTTAGAATTCCAGACATATAATTATAATTATGCCTGCAATTTTTGGTCAAATTAAAATAAATAAGATAATAATTATAGTAGAATACCTCAATAGTTATGTACATATGACCATATAAGATGATGCTAAATGAAATGAACTTCAAGACATGGACACAAGAAGTCGTTCTTTGTTGTTGTTGTTGTTCTCAATGTACTACATGATTTCTTTTTATTTTTGTGTTTTTACTCTCTATGGTTTATCCCCTGTTGCCACTGTATTTGATTTTTAGTACGTTGATATTGTATATATGTTTATCTGAACTAGGGAAGGGAAGAGGAACAACAAAATGGTGAGACAAAGGACAAAGGGGAACCAATGCAACAGTGATACTCACAAGACAATATGTTGGAAATGATCTGTACAACTTTGGGGGAGATTGAGCGGAAGGGAAAGAGGGAGAAAAATGAGGGAAGTGCTAACAAGTTAGACAAAAAATGTAATCTCTACCTTACTTATGTAACTGTAACCCCTCCTTATATCACCTTGACAAAATTTTAAAAAAAAATAATAATTATAATGAATTCCCATGTATAAATACCATGTATTAATTAAAAAATGTCCCTGGTCCTGATTTTATGAGTATAAATCTTGACTGCCAGAACAGAGGATGTTGTTCAAAGTTAGAGCTGATGAATGGTGGAAGGAAGTCTCTCAATGTAGTACCTCTAATTTAACAAATACACAGAAGGCATCTACTATCCATGGCTATTTTGTTGCTAATACAAGTCACTATCAACAAGAACCTATCTCAAGAGGATAAATCTTATGTGATTACAATGACATAAAGTACCAAGAACTATCACACTCACAGAAAAAGAAAGTCAACTAGTAGTTGCTGATATTCAAAGGGAGATAAACAGTTATTGTTTGTAGAGGCACAGACATTTCTGTCTGAGAAGACCGAAAGAGTCAAGTGTTAATTCAGAGTTATTGATAGTGTTAATGATTGATATAATAATGTGAATGCTCTCTGGTTATGTTTTTGAGACAAGGTCTTGCTATGTAGCCCAGAGAGGCCTCAAACTCACCGTCCTCTTCATGTCAGCCTCCCGAGTGCAGAGATAATGGGTGTGTGTCCTTACACCTGGTTAATGTCACTGAAGTGGACATTTACATCATTAAGATGGGTGGTATATTTTATGTCATATCCATTTTACCACAATTCTTTAAGAGGCTTATTGTCTAGCTGTCATTTGTACCTTCAAAATTTCAAAATTTTAATCTATATTCCACTGTTATCCTTTACATAAATGACATATCTTTGAATTTCAAATATAAAATAGTCCAACTATCTTTTTGTGCTTACAGGCAGTTAGACTATGCTCACTTTTATGCAAGTTGGAAGCCCATGAAGCAACGTTAACACTTTTTCTTTCTGTCTCACATCTACCTCTAAGCACCTGTTGATTCCAGTTTACTGATTGTCCTTAATTTCTCACACAGTCTTCCATCCCTGCAGCCAGTTCTTAGTTCAGGCTGCCATCATTTCTTTCTTTCTCTCTCTCTCTCTTTTTTGTCCATCATGGGGCTTGAGCTCAGGGCCTGGGCGCTTTCCCTGAACCTCCTTGTGCTCAAGGATTGTGCTCTACCACTTGAGCCACAGCACCACTTCTGGCTTTTTCTGAGCAGTTTATTGTAAATAAGAGTTTCATGGACTTTTCTTTTTGTCAGGGCTGGCTTTGAACTGTGACCCTCAGACTTCCCTTGTAGCTAGGACTACAGGTGTGAGCCAGCAGTGCCTGGTTTTGACATCATTTCTTGCATGAGACATAGTAATAACCCTTAATTGGGCTCTTAGACCTTATTTCACTCTGATCAGTAGATGTGATGATCTTTATTTAAAATTCAATAACTCCCTAAAGACTTAAGCATAGAGTAGAAATAGAGAAAATATAAATCTTAGCTTTGTACATAATTTCTACCCTTTCTCAATACTTTTTTTTTTTTTGTCAGTCGTGGGGCTTGAACTCTGGGCCTGAGCGCTGTCCTTCAGCTCTTCAGCTCAAGGCTAGCACTTTACCACTTGAGCTACAGCACCACTTCCAGTTTTCTGATGGTTTATTGGAGATAAGGGTTTCAAGGAGTTTTCTGCCAGGGCTGGCTTTGAACCATGACCCTCAGATCTCAGCCTCCTGAGTAGCTAGGATTACAGGCGTGAGCACTGGCGCCTGGCCTCTCAACACTTCTTGATTGCTCTAATCGCTCCCTGCCTGTATCACTCCTATATTTAACCAACAAATGTTTATAGAATACTTTCTACTTTAGAAAAATGCCTTGTTAGGTCCTGGGGATAAAATAGGCAAAGTCTATGATTTCATGAAACATGTTTAATATGGGATACTGACATTAATTTTAAAACTACACTGATATAAAGGCATAATACAAAGAGTAAGGATGACAGGAAAGATTGAGAACAGCATAAAATAAAACATAACCTATTCTGGAGAATGTTTTTACATGACAAAATAAAGTAGGAAAGGATAGGTAGAATAGGATATCATTGGCCATTTGTAAACTGCTAATCCATTCCCAATTAAGAACTTCAAAGTTCTTATTCATTTATTTTTAATTTTCTGAACTCTAGGCAACATGGCAAGTGGTATAGAAGCACCCCATGTCTTAGTGAGTTAAGGAGACATCATCATAACTCTTTGTTGGGGAGATAATGTTTCTGCTAATTTGAACTCCTGCAATGTTACAATGAGAGAAATCTATTGGCACTGTCCAAAAACATCTTTGCCATGGGTGCCATATTTTAAGTAATATCTCTATAACCATGTGACTAAAATTATATGAGCACATTAGGAAATGTAATCTCAAGACATTTTTATTTTATGTATGAGGGCTGAAGTAGTAATGTCATAGTAATTTTATAGCACCATTAAGAAGGTATTACTGGCAGAATGGGAGTTCAGCTTCTTTCCCTCCCAAGCCTGAACACAAGACTCAGGTTGTTGAAGAAGAAAGCAGATAGGTACGTAGGAAACCATGAAACCATCTGTGGAGTTCTCTAATTACTAAGGCACTTTTCACCCAGCAGATGGCAGAGCTAAGGATGTGAATTAACTAAGCTTATGTTTAATATCACTTTTGATAACTTTGCGATATATCAGTGACAGGCATTTTATTGGCATTTAGGATGGATGGCAAAGTAATCTACCTATGAGACTATATGAGGCTTGTGGAAAATTCTCAGTTTGGCTATGATAAGACATTAAAATTAGGTTTTAAGTAGGAAGACAAGCGGCATATAATATATCTAGTGAGATGTTATTTCCATCACATATTTGGCAGAGACTAATTTACTGGTCAAAATGAATAAATGATATTGCATGTGTATTTGTTTTGCTGGATTGTAACTGTCTTTTCAGTTTTAATTTAAGAGTTGAGGAAAACTCAGAATGAGCTCTTAACTCCTATTCTTTTTTTTTTTCTCTGTCATGGGGCTTGAACTCTGGGCCAGGGTGCTGATAGGCCAATGCCCTATCACTTGAGCCACAGCACCACTTCCTTAACTCCTATTCTTGATTATGTCCCATTTAATATTTTTATCAGCAGTGAGGAAGAAAATAGTAAAGGACTAATTATAAAAAATTATTGATGATACGAAGCACAAAGAAATAAGGAATTGTGTAGAAATCCAAATGTGAGTTTAAATATGTTCTGACAGCATGTGTTGTAGCTAAGGGTCTATTAACCAACCAACCTATGGGTTTAATAGACCTAAGGGTCTATTAAAACCAACCAACCTAAGTTTTTAGGTTGGTTGGTTTTAAATATTTATAAGATGATTTCTTTGTTGCTTTGTATGTCCCTCCTCCATGGTATAATCCCTGCTTTCATTGTATTTGATGTTGGTATAATTTGTGAAGGAGAAAGGCAAAAACAGATCATTTAAATAGGGATACAGGTGGACCCATTGCAACAATGAGATGTACAATTCATTATGTCAAAAAACAAACTTTACAACTTTGGCTGGGGGGTGGGGGGGTTCTGGGGGGAAGGGGAAATAAAGGAGGAAGCAAGAATGCTTGATAAGAAATGTACTCATTACGTTGCCCATGTAATTGTAACCCCTCTGTATGGTATTTTCACAATAAAAAATTGAAAAACAAAAACATAAAAAACCAACCAACCAACCAACCAACAGAAAAAAAAAGAAGAAAGAAAGAAAACAAGTGTGGTATGTTAAAGTTTAGAATGAAGAAGTATATGCCTCAATCTTCAGGTCAAGTTGAAGCACAACAATGGGAGACATATAAATCCAGGATGATGGGAGCTTACAGGAAAAAGGAGGAGGCAGTATGGTAGAATGATAAGAAGGTAGACTTCAGAGGCTGGGTGTGGAGGTGCATGCCTGTTATCCCAGTTACTTGGGACATGGAGATCAAGAAGATTTTGAGGCCCGTGTAA
Source organism: Dipodomys ordii (assembly GCF_000151885.1). NCBI lineage: Eukaryota > Metazoa > Chordata > Mammalia > Rodentia > Heteromyidae > Dipodomys > Dipodomys ordii. Next base: position 4,122,356 of record NW_012267219.1, read on the forward strand.
GTAAAAAGTTAACAAAATTCTATCTCAACCAATAAAAATCTGGGTATAATGGCACATGTCTATCATCCAGGAAATGTAGAAAGTATACATAGAAGAATTGTAGTCCAGAGTGGACTGAACTTAAACGAGAGATACAACTTGAAAAAGAACCAAAGAAAAAGTGCTTGCTCAGGAGGACGTGTCTGAAGTCCAGAGTTTTTCAAACATGTTTGGATACATTACTTACTAGTTTGTGTTTGATCTTCAATAAGTCCCTTTCGTTATTTTAAAATTCCAGCATCAACCATCTAAAAAGGATTCTTTTCTTTCTTTTTGTTCTCTTTGAACTTTCCTATTTGCATCAACTATTTGTAACTTCTATAACTCTTTTGTTTTTCCATCTTCCTTTTGCTTTTTCATATTTGTTACTTATTTTCTCCATATTATCTTTGAAAATTACATTTTCTTATAAATTTCCCATTAACTTGGTCTCTCAATCTTCCACTAAGGGAAGATTGAGATTCTGGGCTCTCCATAGCCACTCCATTCCCTATCATTACTGTGGCTAAGGGCTCATTATCATGGCTCAGAGCATCCAAACCGATGCATTATGGTCTAGAATGGTCTCATTATCATATTCTAGAGACCATCTTCTTCTCTTTCACTCCAGAACTTGTTACATGTATAACTTGCTGCTGGGCACTGGTGGCTCACGTTTAATCCTAGCTACTCAGGAGGCTAAGCTCTGAAGATCACAGTTCAAAACCAGCCTGGGTAAAAAAAAAAAAAAGTCCATGAGACTTATTTCCACCAGAAAATGGGGAGTGGTGCTGTGGCTCAAAGTGATAAAGCACTAGCCTTGCACAAATGGAGCTCAAAACAGTACTCAGGTCCTGAGTTCAAGCCCTACAACCTATAAAAACGAACAATACACAGATAAACAACTTGCCTTCTGTGGATTATTTCACTTGGCATAATAATCTTCAGTTTGATTCATGCTGTTACAAATGACAAAATTCCATGCTCAGGATGGCTGAGTAGTGTTCCATTGTATTTTCAGACCTATATTAGATATAACATATCTCATGTTTTAATTTTCTTGAAAGTTATCATTTGAAATACAAACTATGATTTAATTTTCTCATATAAGGAAATATTTATTTTCATAATTCATTTGAACTGTTTTGCTTCTGCGAACATCAGTAAACATAAAAATATCACAAAACTATGGTGGTTTAAAGTATATCATTCTCACAAATATGTCTCTCCTATGAGTTTTTTAGTCAGAGGACTTCTGAATTGAATCCTTATTGCCTAGCATTTCTATGACTATATCACTCACATTAAAGACTGCTATGCAAATGGATTGTGTGAGATATGAGACAGTATTGCTACATAAAGTTTTTATTTACAATGTGTTTATGGCATATTTATTACAAAAGCTTAATTTTTCCCACACTAACCAAGTAAATAAATCATATAACAGCAGTAGGCTGCAAATTACCCAAATGAAATATTACATTAAAACAACATCATTCAAAAGAAAAACACAGGTTTATGGTTCATTGCCAAAGAGGAATTTAAACAAAAAACCCAAGACTGGCATATTTAATCAGAGAATGTTCTGACCCCTCCTCTCTGATTATCTAAATTTTATCTTTTTTTCCCCCCAGTTCACACAATTCTTTTCAGGTCCTAATCAGTAGGTTTAAGTTGATTGATCTCACAGGAATATTCTCTCTTCTTAGTTATTCTACCTCTTCCTATCTTGAATTTGTATTTGCAAACATAAATACCACATCAAATTTTTATACTTATTTTTATAGGTACACTATATTCTTAAAACGAGTGCTTGACTCCTTCAAAGAATTCATTAATGCTTTTTGAGTCACTGGTCTACAGTTTTGCCAGACACAATGTTATCTTCAGGTTTTATAATGGTCAGGTTAAAAGAATGCCACAAAAGGCAAATTCTTGCTTTTGTGGGGCTTATATGAGATTGGACAATCCAGAAATTAATAAAAGACATCATGCATATGTGTGAATGCAGTAAGGACTAAGATCAGGTAGGTAGTATTGTTAGAACCTGTGATGGAGTAAGTTGTGGGGGTTGTGGGTTTTCCCCTGGTATCTTACCAATCATTTTCCCAGGAACCCCAATCTTCCTTTTTGGCTGCTGCTGAACTACCAGCTCAGGTAGCTTCCTATCCTGAGTTTTTGGCTTATCTTGCATGAAATATCATTTAATAGGACTTGGGAACTGACCTCTCACGTTTCCACAAAAGGGACCAGATAAAGTTACTCTAAACTTTGGGGTTTCTTTTTCTGAAGTCACATTGATCATTGAAAATCAAGAGTTAGGAAGCCATAGAGTGCACAGATTTTCCTTCTTATTTCTGATGAACCGTATACCTTTGCACATTTTCTTTACATTGTATATGTATGGCTATCTTCAAGGGCTGAGCAACCATCCTAATTTTGTGGCTCATGATGATGCGGAAGTCAATATATTAACGCAGAATACTGAGTTAGGTGAGTCGAATAATGTATATAATAAAACATGTTTTCCCCTTTTTCTTACTTGGCTGTGTCTTTTTTTTGTCAGTCATGGGGCCTGAATTCTGGACCTGGGCACTGCCCTTCAGCTCTTCAGCTCAAGGCTAGTGTCCTACCACTTGAGCCACAGCAGCACTTCCAACTTTTTTCTACTTCTGTGGTGCTGAGGAATCGAACCCAGGGCCTCATGCATGCAAGGCAAGCACTCTACCACTGAACCAACTTCCCAGCCCACTTGGCTGTATCTTTGCCCTCCGTCCCTGGGGCTGGCACCTCAACCCTGAAACCTAAGCAATAGTTTCCTCAGTTTTCAACGGGCAAATCTATGTGCCAGAGGGATGGCAACACTGTGAAGTAGGTTGAAGATGGAGGCAGGATGTCAGTTTCCTAGTTCTGTTACAAGGAAGTTTAGCAAACTGCCTTTGAAGGAGGCCTCCTCAACATTTTCCTTTGTCTTTTTGTTTCCGGGTATCCCTTTTATAAGGGAAGTGGTTTTGCTCTATCACAGGCTTTTGGCATGATGTGCTATCTTGTTGCAGTTGCAAAAGAAAGGGTCAACTAACCAGCTACTGAAGTCTCTCCACTGTGACGGCAATAACATGGCTCTTCTTCTTTTTGTAAATTAATTACATCAGACATTTCTACAGCAGTGGAAAGTTAATATATCATACTTGATTGATCTGCGTATTACATTGATGTTAATTCAACACACTTTATGTTCAGAAATCTTAATAACTTCTTAAATTAACTTCCAAATTCTAATTTCTGGTCTTGAACAACACGCAATAATAAATGGGAAAAAATCCAAGCTCTTCTTAGAGATCTACCAGAGTGATAAAGTCACAGAGCTAAATTACACACATAGATAATGACAATTATCATCAAGGAAAGTGATTCTCTCCAAGAGCCCAAACTCAATAGGTTTTTTATTTTTCATTGCATACCAACTTGTGAAAAGAGACATTTTCACCTCCAGCCCATTGTAGCCATCCTATCTCACCCAAGGACAAGCGTGGGCAGGAAAGAAGTTCTACTAGTATGGTTCACAGTCCTTGAGTGTGGGCTCAGGAAGGCTGAGATTTGATCCCAGAACTAGCAAATAACTTCCCTTCCCCTCTCACCTATTCACTACCATCCACTATGAAGTCCAGCCCATTATAAAAGGTTTATTCCTATCAGTTCTTTACCCAGTACTCCATGTCTCAAAAGACATAACACATTATTGTTTGATTTTTTTCTTACCCACGTATATTTTAAAATTGTGGTTTTAATACCCCATATGGGAAGATCAGACAGGCATTATATGACCTATATTGTTTGCATTCCTTTCTGGTAACCCAATGTGGTTGTTCTGTGTCTTTCTGTTGTCTTCCTTCGGCACGTGTCTGTTTCAGTGTCCAAATTTCTACTTATAAGGATTCCAGCCATATTAGGTTAGGTCCAGCTTAATGCTCTAATTTTAATTACATTGGCATAGATCCAATTTCTATGTAAAGTCACATTTAAGATAACAGTACTTAGGACTTAAATATGTCATTGATTGCATTCTGGGTGGGAGGAATACAGTTCAAACCCTGAAAAAATAAGAAAACATGAATATATCTCTTGCCTGGAAAACTTTCCAGGACAACAGTGGAAAGAAACAATTTAATAGGCTAAAAAATCCTTCATAACTGTGTAGTTACTTTGTCAAAGATTGCTGACAATATGTGAAAATATTGCAAATAGAAATATAGGCAGCAGTGTGTGGAAATGTCTGTACAAAACTGTCCATCATAGTATCATATATTATAATAGTGAAAGTAAAATCAGCCCAAAGTTACTGACAGGCAGACAGTTGGAAACATAAGAGTTTCATCAGCTGGTAAAATCAAGCACTATCTCAGTTATTTTAGTAAAAAAATGTACATCTCTTAATGATGATATAACTAAAAGAATTATAATCATTTAAGTAGCTGCAATATACTAAAGGTTTTCCACATTATAAGTTATATGCTAAGCACATTATTATATCACTTAATATAGCATGAGGTTATAATTGATTCTCACAATCATTCTATCAGGCCATAACCTTTTTTCTCCATTCTACAGATAAGCAATGGTTTACAAGATTTTTACCCAGCACAGAGAGGGGGAAACCAAATGGAGATGGCAGTAGTCCAGCTGTAAGTCTGATGAGCATTATCCTCTCTGTTGACATGAACTGGATAGATGCAGTACCACATATTAAATTTGGAAAGCAATAATTTGCAGCATACTCTAGATAGAATGATTCCATCTTGAGAAAATGTGTGTGTATACATGTGTGCACACATGTGTACACATGCATGTACATTCATAGGTGTGTATACGTGCATATATGTGTGAGTTTGTGTGTGTATGTGTATGTGTTTGTGTGTTTAGAAGGCAGAATCATATATGGTATAAGAGGTAGATATGGGGAAGGAGGACTAAAATTACTGAATAGCACATTCCTAACAATAACCTAGACATCTTTAAGATTGAATATCTCCCTTGCCTTCGAAAAGAACTAGCCAAAAGTGAAAAAAAATCTTGAAGATCAGAGCTTGCAAGTAAATGGTTTATTTATGCCAATCTCATTTTCCTCCTGCTGTGTTGGAAGGGTTTCCTCATTCTGGTCACTCTGGTGTGTGACAGATTTGCTGTCACAATTTGCTTCCATAAAAATTCCATTTGGTTCTGAACAGGAAGGCAATGAGAGAGAGACTGAGACAGATTCAGGGCTGGTAACAGCTAGTTTAGAAGGGCTGGGAGAAATTTTTGATCTTCTAGGGGAAAGAATGGCAGGGTGGCAAGGGGGAAGTCCTTTTTTCCTTTCTCTAACACGCAGAAGACAAGGATGGTGGGGGGCGGGGCGTGAGATTCATGGCCCCAGCACCACAGAGACAACAGTATTCACAACTCAAAGTGCTCATTAAGCTGCTGAAGTAAAAAGGTCTTGGGAACTCCTCGCGGGAGGAGGCAGCAGGATGCTGACAGTAAATGTGGCTGGATGGATGTAAGTATTCAGCTACTGGAAAGCCATTGAATCTTTGAAAAGCGGCTCATGATTAGAGCCCAGCAGTTTTGACATGCTGCAATCAAGCTGTAAAGAAACACAACATCGAAGGGGATATAAGCTTATCAAAAGAATAAAAAGTAAATATGATTGGCTGGGATTGAGACGGAAGCTTTTAGAATGAGGAAACCGAATTAGCTGAGCTAACTCGTGACAACATTGTTTCTGCTTAATTCTACTATTTGAGAAGAATATCAGATAAATTAAGCCTTTTACTTAGAGAGCTAAAAATAAAACTATTTATAGGAACAACAATACCCCAAGAGCCAGGTGCTGGTGGATCATGCTTATCATCCTAGCTACTCAGGCTGTTGAGATCTGGATATCATGGTTCGATGCCAACCCAAGCAGGAAAGTCTCTGAGACTCCAATTGATCACCAAAAAATACAGAAGTGGAGATATGGCTCAAGGAGGAAAGTACCAGCCTTGAATGGAAAAGCTAAGAAATAGTGTGACCAGGCCCAAAATTCATGCCCAGCATCGGTGCACGCACACACACACACACACACACCACATACACAAATGCCCTTAGAATCATTCTTAAACTGGGTTTAAGAAGGCAAATCTTCATAGAAAAACATGTATAAAGTATTCTTTAAATTATTTTAAGTGATTTTTTTAATATGTGGGGTAATCAGTTATGCTGTTTTAGGTAATATATGTTTACTGTCTTTTGGTTCAGTGCAAAATTATCTATTTTGCAAAGAAAGATAAGTAGATTCTTGAGTATTTAAATAAATACTTTTATAATTTTTATGAGTCACATGAAGTCATAATAATTGATGAAGTTCATGGATCAAGTTCATTCTGACAAGCAAAAGTTTAAGCTCTTTTCACAGCAATCCTAAATGATCACAACGAGAAACTTCAACTTAAAGAGATAGTACTGAGGCACAAATTAGTTAAGTCTTTTACATATGATCGAATAGCTAAGTCTGTATTAGAGCTAAGCCTGGGAACTGGACAGTAGGAGAGTTTTGCTACCTCAAAATAACTCAGTCATAATTAAGTGCTGCTAATCTATATCTGTCTCTAATACCTAAAATTCTGGAAATAACTCCAAATTAAGTAACTGTCAAGGTTTAAAAAATATGTCCACAAATTATGTGTTATTGTTCCATCCAAGAGGTAGGTTCTACTTTACTCTAAAGTATAGGCTGGAGTTTGTGATAGATGGTAGTGATTGTTTTGTGATTGATAAAAGGGAAGAAACCATGTGAAACTTCTTAGATGAGGCTATTCAAAGCAGCATGGCTTCTCTCTTGTTCTCTTGGATCCCTTGCTTGGAAGGAAACGGATGACAAATGATGGAATTCTTGTAGGCTCATGTGTGAGGATCAACAGGAGCTCCCTGCCAAGAGCTATGTGTGTAAGTCATTTTGGAATTACTTTCTGAAGCCTAAGCCAAGTCTCCACCAACATCTTAGCTGTGACTGCATCCACTACTATTACTACTCCACTCTAGCATCCTTGAACCACAGAAAGCAAGATCCAGTTGATGTCTATGACATTCAATCAAGAAGTGTAGAGATCGACTGCTTCAAAGGTTCTATCAGTCACTGAAAACTAATACAGTACCAAGGGTAAAAGTGCTTCAAAGTCATTTGACACTTTTTTTTATTGCAAAGTTTGTAAGACAGTATTTACTGGTTTGTAAACTTAAATCTGTATATCATGCTTTATACAGTCAGAATACTCTAAAAGCCCAGAAATATGTGGTATAGAGAAAAGGCATAAACAATCTTATTGGATTCAAAAATTTTTCATCACAAATTATTTATCAAAGGAAGGAATGTGGATGACAAATTTGAACATGTTTTAATTTCTTTGGTTTCCATGTTCTTTTCTTTTCTTTTTTCTTATAAAAAGAGTGAATTGCTGTTTTAAATTTTGTCAGCCACCTGTAAATTTGGTAGCATGAGGATTTGGTGCAATAATTCATAACAATATGTGTGGTAATCATTTAAACTAATTAGTCATTTATAATGTTCATAATCACTGACATGTGTTTTTCTAGGATATTCTATTGGGAACTTCTCCCTTAGTGTTATTGACATTGTCTGTTTTTTCTCAGGAGCTAAAATACTGAGTAAATCTTGAATTATCTCCACAGCTGCCTTGAACTGTACTTATCAGAGTTAGTTATTTTAATCCATAGTTTAGAAATAAAGGTTGATTTGCTATTTAAAAAAATCCTTTTGTAGGAATCATGAAATGGCTTCCACCTATATTTAGAACACTTTGGTGTCTAAACATAGACAATACTAATCTTCACAATAATATTCCACCCCTGGATGGAGACTAGGTCTCTAGATCTTAGTATTTAGAAGTCTTGCATACAAAGGACTCAGGTTATTTTTTCATTTTTGATATTTTTTCCCCAGCCTATCCTGTGAGAATAGCTTCTATTGCTGTGTCAGTTTGAGAAAGTAGTAGAACTGAGATGGTTGCTCAGTGATGGGTAACTGGTAAGTGGAAGATTATTCATGTAAAGAAAAATTTTCTTGTCAAGATTTCTTGCTGACTTCCTGCAACTCTCAGGAAAACATTCTCTTTTTGAAGAATTTCTATGGTAAGACACTACTTTTTTTTTCTTTCTGTCAGTCATGGGGCTTGAACTCAGGTCCTGGGTGTTGTCCCTGAACTCTTTTGCTCAAGTGCTCTATCACTTTGAGCCACAGCACCACTTCTGGTTTTTGAGTGGTTAATTAGTTGTCCGCTTACCCCCTCCACAGTTTTGTCTTCTTTATCTGTAAAGATAGGAGGACAATAGGTCTGAACTTTCTTACAGCACTGCCATAAAGGACTATGGAAAAGCTTTTACAAACCTACCAGGCAACATGCATCTAAAATCCCAATTTCTCATTGAATTCTTAATCTTTGTTTAGTATTGCCAAAGTCCATAATTGTAACATTGTCTGTATTAAAAACAACCTGACCAATGAAAGAAAATGAGTATCTTTTCAAAGAAAGTAGTGTGGTACTTTCTTTTTTTTAAATATAATTTTATTGATTGTGGAACAGGTCAACTATTCAGATGTTGTAAAGAGTATTGCATTTAAACATCATCACCTTTATCATAGTACACAGCATAGCAACATGAAAATAAAGCCAATTTCTGTCTCAGTGTGTTCATCTTATTAAGTTATTTATTCAGTGGGTGTCATATTAACATACATCTAGGTCATTGCTATGATAACAAGGTGTTTTGCTGTGAGCAGAACGCCAGGTTCTAATCCCCTACTAATTACTTCTAAGGATTATATAACTACCCTAGGGCCAGCATACCTTTCACACTTATCCTGGTGGGCAAATTACTTGTCTGCAGTGCTAAGAAGGCTAGGAAATCTCACCTGTCATTAAGCCTAGGGAGGCCCTAATTAAAGTCAGTGGAGGTTATCAGTGTGCCTCCGACACTAACGAAATATATTGAGGAGACAGTGTCTATGATGCTATCACCACAACTCAGCACTGACATTTTGTGAGTCTTAGGAAAACTATTGATGCCATCTTTAAAGCAGGGATAAAAAAAATCATATTTGGAAGTTCCAATTTAAGTTTTATTTTATTTTTGCGTTGATCTTTGTCTTGCCCTTTGGAACACGACAAAAGACTAAATCCACATTACTTCGGAGTCCCAGATTCTGTTACCATGAACAGAATGATTTGTGTTGGATCCATGGGTAGGAACAGAAAGAGAAGAGGGAGTACATATAGTACCTCTAGTAGATAAGCATTTGATTTTCAGCTCTGAAGAATGGGATATTTGGACAGCAGAAAACATATTAGGAAGAATTGGAGAGGAAATCTTTTTTTTTTTTTGGGTCCGGTCGTGGGGCCTGAACTCTGGGCCTGGGCGCTGTCCCTCAGCTCTTCAGCTCAAGGCTAGCACTCTACCACTTGAGCCACAGCGCCACGTCCGGCTTTTTTCTTTTTGCTTATGTGGTGCTGTGGAATCGAACCCAGGGCCTCATGCATTGCAAGTCAAGCGTTCTACCACTGAGCCACCTTCCCAGCCCCAGGAAATACTTTTTGTGGGAAGAATGAAGGATTCATTGTTCCATTTCGCACTCTAGAGCCCACAGGAACATTTGTGTGTTTATTTCAGAGTGGAAGTTACTTGAAGTTGGAAATCAATTAAAAGGTAATGAAAGATGCACACAAAAAATCCAAATGCATTGAGGTTTATGTTTTAGAAGAGGCGCTATAAATATCAGTGGAAACTAGGAACATCACAGGGAGTTTAATACAAAGCAAGAAGTGAAGTTGAAAATAATTTGGAGTAAATTAAAAAGGTTGGTCTAAATTAAAAATGTTGAGCTAAGAAGGACATAGATAGGAAAGAACCAAATGGAGGATATGGTGACTTTAAAAAAAAAATTGAGGCTTGCTACATAGCCAAGAATGGTCTCAAACTCATGACCTTTCGGCTTCAGCCTCCTGAGTGCTGGAATCCTAAGGCTTGTCCATAGCTCAAGTCAGTATAAAGTTTTGGTAACTGCATCATTGTATATAAAAAAAACTTCAAAGAAATATTCTAATTATCTATCTAGCTGCTATCCATCATCTATCTCTGTCATCTGTGGGTTCATTTATTTCTGTCTCATTTAGTTCTTTAACTATATAAATTTACAGTCCATAGTGTCTAGTTCCAGAATGGATTTATGTTTAAATTATAGCCCATAACAGAAGCTATAATCCTCCTAACTTTGTATAACAACTTTCGAGATGATCCAAGAATGGTCGATTGTCTCACCTGAACCTTTGCTGTATTTCTTATGCTTCCAGACAGTTGGGCTCTTAATTCTTCTTCCTCTAACTCTATTCCTAATACCATAACCCTTCAGTATTCCCTCTTGTGTATGAAATATTAAAATATAGGAGATTATCCATACTAACTCATATCCTGAAGGTGATTACAACAATTTCCTTTTTCTGTTTAACTGTGATATTTACTCACTTGGTTTTATTTTTTCACTTCAAAGGCATAACAGGCTAGGAAGACACTGCCCAAGTTGGCCATGACAGGCACGTGTATGTACGAAACACAGAGATGCATTACTGTGATCCTTTCAGGAGGACTTCCACAGCAAATGCTCCAGCTGCTAGCCCCTCAAGGTCAGCCCTGAGTGTAGAGAACTATCTCACTGGGGCCACACCTTCATACAGTACCAGATTGATGGGGAGAATAACAACCAGGCTATTTAGTCTTAGTCAGAACAACTCTTAGCAGCAATTATTTCCCCCTTGAAATCTTCATCTAATTAGCAGAGGATGTTGGACCTGTATTTCAGTTTAACTCATCTTCTGCTCAATCTTGTCACCACCAGCTTCCTTTTTATATAGGTATTGATCCCAAATAGGCAATTTTACTCCAACCTTTTCAGTGTCTGCTTTCAGAGAGTTTAACATGCAATAGCTTAAGTGTAGAGGGTGAATTTTTGAAACCTTTAATTATCTTTGGTTCTAAACGTAAATTAAAATATACTGAAAGCTGACAGAATTAAAAATGATCATGTAAATGTTTTGGATATTTCCAGGATTTCCCCTTTCTTTAATACTTGGTTTATATATTTGAGTTTGCATTGGAGCTGTGCATGAATAATAGGATCATCTATTGTCACTTATCTTAATCAGAAGATGAATATTTATCACAGTTATTACACATTTTGATAGAAAAAATATTGATTTTTGGAAGAATGTTCAGCTCAACCTTCTTTAACACTTCATAAAAAATCCTGGGAGGGGAGTGAGCTACAATGTGAGGTATAATTCTGGATTTCAAGTAGTAAGTGCTAGAAGATAATGAGGGAATAATTTGGAGGAGACAAATGTAAAGTGATAATCCTGGCTACCACTTCCAGTTGCCCAGACTAGCCTGTGTGATGAAGTGAGAGAGAGATCCAAGTCATATCATTTGACTGCCCAAGTCCTCACCATTACCAGGTCATTCTGAATACATTTGTTTATCTTTACAACTTCTTACATACCTTCCATGACCTGGCTTTTGTTACTTCTAGTAGCTCTCATCTTGTTACATCCCTTGCATGCACTGCCCCACTTTTGCTGGCCGGGCTGATTGGCAAAGAAGCTCACACCACAGGATTCATCACAGGAACTTTGCACACACATTATTTGCAAACACTGTTTGGGTGGCATATTGTCTCTTGCCTATATGGATCCAAACTGGGCCACATTTTGGTCTCACAGTGCCCCTGACGCCTTACCTAACAACTGCTCTGAAAATTGCAGCTCTGATATTGCATCCTGATCAAAAGCACCTCTTCCCTTATTCTCTTCCAAAGTTGTAACCAAGGTTCAATTCGATATGGCATTCAAAGGGCCTTGAAAACTGCCAACTGTAGTCACATTGTTCATACTAGCTCTGTTAGTAGCCAGGCTGAGTGGGCACAGAAACACTTAGATGCTTTGGGTAGCAAAAGCTTTGAGAATATGTTGGCATGCAAAATTAAACTGGAGAAAGGAAAGCTGTATTCATAGGGCTTCTACAAAAAGCACTCCAACCCAAATAGATACCAACACAACTTTAGCACTACCCGCCAAGATGAAGCTGAGCACAGCAGGCTACCAGTCTTTCCTGCCAACATCCTCATACTCTCCCTAATTTATGGGATTGGTTTAACAAGTTCTTGAGTTTGTAGGCATATTATAATTACATTTTATTACTATTCATAAACATGTCACAAAGGGAATAATTTTACTGTTCTGATTGTTAAGGACTTGACATCCGCAAAGTTAGTCGAAGATATATTCGTATACATTTTTCTAAAGACATGTATATGTGGATAGATAAATAGGCAGGTAGATAGAGAAGTGGATGGATAATGAGGCAGTCTATCATAGAGACATTGCACAGTGCAGTAGACATTGCTAGTGTTGCAGTACCTTGCTCTCTTTCTACATGGACAATAGAGATTTGCAGCCATTTAGTAACCAATGAAAACGCACTTCAGGATGGACTATTCCATTCTTCAGTTTCTTGTTTTTCCACTCTCTATGTGCAGTGTGCAAGCTCAGTGTACCAGGATAAATTTCAGAGAACAAATGTCTTGGAGAATCAGATGTCCTGGCCTCTAGCTGGCAATAGATGTTATACCAAATAATACGATTTTAGAGTTATTCTAGCCTAGTCGAGCTTGATTGGATTGATAAATTAATAATGTGTACATAGTTTACCTAGGTGAAATTGGATTCATTTTTCCCTGTTTTTATTTAAGATATATAATGGCAAAGCTTCTTTGCTATGCATACTTGGTAGAACTCTCCTGGAGAGTGTTATTGTTTGGTACTGTCCCAGATAAGGGAATGAAACTGGGTTCTGAAAAACCAAACATCTTGATTCTTTGGTCAAACCATAGAGAGTTCATGTCCTAAAAACAGTCTCTCTCAGAGCTAGGAGTCAAAGGGACTTCTTTTATAAGTCGGGGCGCAAACCTCGTGGCTACTTGAGTCAACGCAGAAAAGGAGAAGCATGCATGAATCCTCCTCCTTACCACTCAGAATCATTTTCTTATGGTCCTTTTAGCATATTCCACCCATTGCCCACTGGATATTTGTGGTTTGAGCTGGTTTTGCAATTTGCTTTTCTGCTTTGGTTCTAATTGAGCAAGCATGGCTCTAAGAGCAAGGTAGGAAGGTACATAGGATTGTAGCTTTCCAGGCACTGGGTAGATAGCATTTTGTCATTATAAATTATAATGCTTATTAATTTTACACATCATAATTGATTTAATAAATCCTATATAGCATGTATTTAATTGATTAATTTTGAATGAAACTATTTATATATTTCTTAATATCTTGAAAATAAAACCAACTGTAGGATTTATGTTCATTCATATTCCAACCAGCAGTATAAAAATTTCTACCTCTTTGCACTCTTCCTTTGTACTCTTAACTATGTGTGATCAAGGATTTTTCATTTCTACCTCTTTGCACTCTTCCTTTGTACTCTTAACTATGTGTGATCAAGGATTTTTCAATTGTTGACTAAAATTTTCATTGGGTTGTTGTTTAATTTGCATTTTATTAATTTGAACTGAGTTTGAATGTTGAACAATGCTTTTTCCCTTTGTATAGTGCCTAATGAAATCCTTGCCAAATCTTTTAATCAATCTTATAAGATGTTGATCTTTTTACAGTGATTTGCATAATAAATGCATTTTCTTCTCAATGTGAAGATTGATTTCATGTTTTCAGATTGATTTCTGCCTTTCAATCACCTTATTTGATTTTGATGACCCATGTTCTTATAATCCGATGTTTTGTTTCTGTTTCTTGTATTGGTTCCTACCAATTTCTATAAATCTTTGGAGAACCCTCTATTTTTAGTCTTTCCATTACTAATGGGGAGGTGGAGAAGGAAAGGATTATAAGGGCCAAACAAAGGAGGGAGTAACAATGCTCAATAGGAAATGTATTCATTACCTTACTCATGTAACTGTAACCCCTGTGTACAGTATCTTTACAATAAAAATATATATTAATACAAATGAAATTGAGCCAATAGAAATTATAATAGAAATGATTATTTTAATACATACACTTGTAACTTCACTATGCTCTCCTGTTACATCTGGAGAACAAAATGTATCTTGAAAATATTTCAAGTAGAAAATAGACAAGAAAACACTTACACTGTGGAGAGATGTTTGTATCCTGTGCAAGAAGCCCTTCCACTCTCTTTGCATGACATCTATGTTCTTTCCCTCATGACTCATCAGTTACATTCTCATCAGTATGCCTAACTGGTTCATTTATGTTACTTTATTATATTGTGCCCGTCTTTGGACTTGAACTAGGGCCTAAGCACTGTTCCTGAGGTTTTGTACTCAAGGCTAACGCTATACCACTTATTGGAGATAAAAGGCTCTAGGATTTGTCTATCCAGGCTGGCTTCAAACCACAACCTTCATGTCTCAGCCTCCTGAGTAGCTAGGATTATAGGCCTGGGCAACCAGTGCCTGGATAACCTGTTTTTTTCTTGTTCTTTTGTTTGTTTTGTTTTGTTTTGTTTTTGAGAAAGCTTGGGAGAAGTTACCCTGGAAAGTGGTATATTAAATTGAGGAAAAAAGTAAGTATGTGCCAATAGCGTTTTACGTGAAATGCAATTATGAAAATCTTGGAATCAGAATACTTTGTATGCAATATTTATTTCTGTACAAATGCATGTAGGAATATACATGTACACACATAAGCCTATAAACTCATTGGATTTTTACTAATGTGGGAACAAATACAAAGGCCTTCTAGTATCACTGACTTTTTTCTGAACTTTCTCACCTTCAAAACTAAATCTGAACAAGTGTCTGGCCCTTTTGAGACACTACTTTCTCCCTAAGATGGCCATAATTAAAAAGATAGACAAGGAAATAAATGAGAACCTGCACATATCTGCAGGAGTATAAAATGGTATAGCCACTTTGGGAAATGATCTTCTAGTCTTCAGAATATTAAACATGGAATTGCCATATGGTCCAACAAACTGGATCTTTGGTATTGCATCCACTAAGACTGAATAGGGTGGTCCCGAGAGAAGTAGCTGAGTCTAGGCTGTGAGTTTGGGAAATTAGAAATAAAAGCATCCTAATATACTCCACAGGCAGGTGTCTGGGAGACACATCAGACTTAATTCAGAGCAATCTGAAGGCTCTTTGAACTCTTTGAGTTTAGAGGGCTCAGGAAAATAGGTTTCTTAGACTACTCATGTCCTCTTACATGTTTGGAAAAGGGAGTCCTTACACTTCCTTTCCTTGTACCCTCCTTGAAAAGAGTAGATTTTTAGAGCCAATACAATGTACATTAATATATTTGCAGGTATTTCAAAATGCTAACAACTCTTAATCTTGATAAACTGCCATGTGACAATGGCTGTATGGTCTGGAGGACAGAGAAGGTATGACTATCTGATCTTGGAGTTGAAAGCACCTGAGGTCAGGCCATCAGAGCTATAGTGGTGACTGAGGTAAGTATCAGACTCCAGGAGTGCAGGGAGCTAGGGAAGCTTATCATGAGAGTAGAGAAGGTAGGGGGTTCCTGAGCTAGTTTCTGAGGGACAAGACAAGGGAAGAGGAGGCTGAGCACAGGACTGGGCTGGAATGGAGAAAGAAGAGCAGAAGTTGATGACTGGGCAGAATCACAGTGATCAGAAGGGGAAGAGTGGGGGAAAAAATCACACAGACAGGCCCCCAAAGTCTAGATTGTGATCGCAGCTCTGTGCATGTCAGCATATATGCAGAAATATTCACAAAATTCTATTCCTGGAAAGTTCTAATGATTTGTGTCTGGTTGGTTATTCAATGTGCAAGTGAAAATGTAGTATCAAGTTATACATTAAACAAAATAGATGCATAAGGATAAATATATCCATCCACATTTCTCTCATATTTGATAGATCAGGTAGAAACAAGATTTTTATTAAGGTAAATAATTACACTGTCTTAATAAGCAAAAGTAGAACCATGTACTCAACAGTTAGGAAATGTACTTTTTTCAACAATAGAGAATATTTCTATAAATTGCTTACATTTTAAGACATAAGGAAAATTAACGGAGATTGACATAATATAGCAGCATTAATAATCATGTGGAAATTAAGTTAGAAGTTGATACTAAACATGATCTTTCACAAACAAAAGTATGCTTAGAAATACTTTTTAAAGTTTTAAGGTATTGGAAAGACAGAAATTTATTAGGAACCGGATTAACAGTTGTTGGAGAGACACCACCTATATCTTAGATGGAGATTTTTGTTTTCATATTCATCTAATAGGGAAGAAGAAGTTATAATTCCTATGAATTCTTGAGTTTTTAACATAGTAACAATCTTTGCTTTAAAAGGGACTGAAGGTTCTTTTAAGGTGACTCTGTAGACACATACCTTTGCCCTTTTCTCATTTTCCAGTTTTACTGAAGCACAATAGACCATTTATTGGACAAGCATGTTTGGTCGTCCAAATGTAGGCACGTGTTTTAACATTATCATTTCTTAATCAAAAGCAAAAACAAGAAGTAAAGATTTTCCCCTGTATCCAATAGGGTAGGAAAAGATTATCTCCAACTTTTAAAAGAGGATAACTATTCATTTTCACCCAATGTTTTGTTTTCTTTTTAGAGATTCATCAAAGAATTCCTAAAAGGCCTAACATTAGGTAAATTCAACAAAGGAGTTGCCATTTAACAAAATAGAATGCAATATAAGATACAATATAAAGTACAATATATCTTGAGCAATGTCATCCCTTTCAATATTGTCACCCACTGCTTCTTCACTCTTTTCAATTCTGTAGGATTTACATTGGATTCTTGACTGCTTTCTCATCCTTTCCTCTTCATATGTCTACCTCTTTCTCTTTGTCACCACCCCAATCTTTTTGACTACTAACTTCCTGGTTTTATTTATTCATTTATTTATTGCTGGTTGTGGAGCCTGAACTCTGGGCCTGGGCGCTGTCCCTCAGCTCTTCAGCTCAAGGCTGGCACTCTACCACTTGAGCCACAGCACCACTTCCTGCTTTTTTCTTTTTGCTCATGTGGTGCTGAGGAATCAAACCCAGGGCCTCATGCATGCAAGGCAAGCGCTCTACCACTGAGCCACCTTCCCAGACTGCTGGTGTTTTATTTTGTTGAACTTTGATTTTGCCTTTCTAAGGAACTACACTATTTGAGTTTTCCCCTGAATCTACTATATTTCAGTTAAATTCTCTTTTCTGTTGGTCTCCTTCCCTACCATGATTAAATGAGACATGCAATAGAGAGTATCAACGGAGAGATTCAGAATATTTCCAACAGGCTAAACAAAAATAAGAGAGAAGAGAAGAGAACAAATTAGAAGAGAACTTCAATAAGACACAGGCAGTCATCTCAGGAGTAGATGATGAGTGGGAGCTGGTGGCTTATGGCTGTAATCCTAAGTATTCAGCAGGCTGAGATCTGAAGATCATGGTTTGAAGCCAGCCTGGGCAGAAAAGCTTGTGCTACTCTTATCTTCAGTTAACTGGCAAAAAGCCCCAAGTGGAGTTGTGGCTCAAGTTCTAGAGTGCCATCCTTGAGAGAAAAGGCCAAGGTAGAGGACCCTGGCCCCTTGTGCTAACTGTAGTGCCATCACACAAAAAATAAAGTTAAAAAAGTAAAAGGTGAGGAGAATTCTTTCTAGCTATCAATCATGTATTTAGAAGTAGCCCCAGAAGGGAAGCCTAAATTCAATCTCTTTTCTTGTCATAATTAGTTATTTCCTGAGTGTTTTCTTTCCTTCATCTTTTGAATTTTAATGTTGTGGTAAAGAATAATGGGAAAAAATCTTTTGATGAAGTCAAAGATTGCATTTAATACTAGTGTGTGTTAATTGGCTTTATTAAAAATTAGCATTTTCTGAATTTTTAATTCTCTTTCTAATTTATGAAGTGTCACTCATTTTCTCATGTATCATACTATAATTAAATTTGCTAGGAGTAAATTCTATTTGTCTTTGTGGCTGAGATGCCAAAGAATTGTCTGCACAATGAAGAAAAGATATTTCTCTGTTTGTAGGTTGACAATCAAATATTCATTAATTAAAAACATAGAAACACCTGTATACATGCTGTGGTTGTAATTACCATTGCGTAGAAACAGCCTGTTCCTGAGTGACAATGGGAATTAATTGAATAATTATTACATGTGCTCGCATTTGAGATATTTTCTCAAGGCACTTCTCCTCCCTAGATAAGAATTGTCCCTTTGGGTGAAGTCACTTGTGCCAAATATTGCCTCTATACGCCATCAAAAGTGGTCAGTCTCAGACCAAGGCCAGTCCACCATGAATCATTCAATAGTTGGATCATGTGTTCTGGGTCGACATATTAGAAGCACTCAGGAAAGTAGTTTATTAGAATTAAATTTCTCTAGAGAAATCAAACACTGTAGAAGGAACAGGAAAAGAAATGAAATGTTCATGGTTTGTTTTCATTAGAAATCAGAGATACCCAGGGCCAGTTTTTTCATTGATTAATACATACACAATACATACATCTTCCCCTAGATAAGTATCTCAGATCAATATCACATGGTAGGGGCTGACATTCAATTACTTTATTGGTATTCTTGATTCTAAAAGTTGTGACAGTAAAGCAAATGTACTGTTGCAAAATCAAGGGACTATTTTCACTGTCTTTGTAGAATTAGATGTCTATTCTTTCTTCTTTTATCACTTCTGCCTTCTTTCTTTTCTTAAATTTTATTTTATTGTATTGTAAAGGTGATGTACAGAGGGGATATAGTCACATAAGTGAGGTAATGAGTACGTTGCTTGTGGAACAGTGTTAGTTCCTCCCTCATTTTTCTCTCACTTTCCCTCCTCCCATTCTCTTTCCCCCCAAGTTGTAAAGTTCGTTTCCAACATAATCTCTTGTGAGTATCACTGTTGCATTTGTTCTTTTTCTCTCTATTTTATTAGTCTGCTTCCCTTCACCAACTCAGATAAACATATACACAAGACACAGGGTGCCAAAATAAAAAAACAGCGAAAACAAGGGATAAACCAAAGGGGGAAAATGAGGAAAAAAGAAGTAATTTGACATAGTACATTTAAAACAAAATGAAACAAAAACAAAAAATTTATTGTTTGCACATCTTGGAGTTCATTTCAATTAGCATTAT
Source organism: Dipodomys ordii (assembly GCF_000151885.1). Lineage (NCBI taxonomy): Eukaryota > Metazoa > Chordata > Mammalia > Rodentia > Heteromyidae > Dipodomys > Dipodomys ordii. The sequence goes on from NW_012267219.1 coordinate 4,141,627, forward strand.
CTTATATGGTCATATGTATATAGCTGTTGAGCTCTTGTGATCCTTTTCTAGGACTATCTTAGATGTATACTAATCATCACAAATGAGGAAGATCATGGAGCTTATGTTTCTTTGGGTCCGGATTACTTCACTTAATATAATTTTTTCCAAGTTTTTCCGTTTCCTTACAAATGGGGCAATGCCATTCTTTGTGATGGAAGCATAGAATTCCATTATCAAGGAAACTAATAATAACAGATACTGTCAGGGATGTGGACAAAAAGGAATGCTATTACACTGTTGGTGGCAATGTAAACTTGTTCAACCACTCTGAATGCAGTATAGCTGTTCCTCAAAAGACTCCACATAGAGCTCCCCTATGACCCAGCAATCCCACTCCTGGGCATTTACCCAAAATGACCACAAATGAGGCTACCAGCTACCAGCACAGCAATGTTCATTGCAGCATTATTTACTATAGCTAAGACATGGAACCAACCCAGATGCCCTCAGTAGATGAATGGATCAAGAAAATGTGATACATATGGGAATTCTGACTTCTTTTTAACATATGGGTAAAGAATTTTAGTCACAATTCTTGGGATCAGGAAAGTCCTGTTTTTACTATTACTAAATACAACTGGTCTCTGTGGTGCTCCCCACAGGTTAGGGAGTGTAGCCTTCCTGTGCTCTGATCCAGTTTGGAACAGGAAGCTGATGATACCTATCCTGGGTTCATGTGAATGGGCTCAGTATTCTCAGAACAAGAAAAAGCAACTTTCTATAAAACAAACCCTGGATAAAGAGTGAATGGCAGTTGATAAAAGGCATTCATCAAAATATCTTCTTTGAAAGTCAAAAATATTGAAAGTATTAAGGAAACCCTTTCAAAAGCTGGAAATAAGACTCTAAAATGACTGGATGGCCTTTCAAGGCCATATTAGAACATTTTCCGACAAGTCTTTCTAGACTTAGATTAACTTAGATTTACAATTAGGTATGGACTGGCTCAGAGCCTATAAAATTTGAAGTTGTCATGGGACACTTAGAAATTGCAATTGATTTCTCTCAGTAAAGATGTACATGTTTTTGTCCACTAAATATACTTGTATCTGGATATATATTACATTATATATTATCAAAGTTATATATTAATATATTATCTGCTGCATAATATCTACTGTATAACATTATATATAAATAGTTATCATATATACACATGTAATTATTCTTACTTTATTGCCTCTTAAACAGTTTTATGTCTTTTTTAGTAACCATAGTCTCAAATCACTGACTCTATCATTCGTAAGTTAAATAATTATCTGATTCATGTTCATTATAGGACATTTACATGAGAGTTAGTTGTTTCTGAAAAATCATATTTGGAACTAACTTTGGTTATTTTGAGAAATTCCATTGAAGACTTTTGAATTATTTCCAGTTTTGACTATTACAGTAAAGGTGTCATAAATATTCATAAATTCATGTACAAGTATTTGCTCTTTTAAGCTCTTATCTTTCAGGCTAAATATACAGGAGTAAGACTGCTGGGTCAGATGCTAAGTGCATATTTAATTTTTAAAGAAACCTGTCTAACGTTTTCCAGGATATCTGTGACACTTTACATTCTACAGGAATGTATGAGGAGTCCTTTTGCTCTCAGACAGTTGTGAGAGAACATTGTAATAATGTGTTTTAGCAATGGTAATAGGTATGGAGAAGCCATTTGGGCAAGTTGAATATAATTAATGGTTTGTGATACTGAGCAAAGCATATTTTCATGTGCATATCCTATCTGTGTATCCTGTTTGAGGAAGTCTGCTTCTAGTTGTCTACAATGGGAACTGAAACAGCCCTGAGCTTGCTACTATGCTAGGTAAGTGCTCTGCCACTCAGCTATATCACCAGTCCTCTTGTCTGTTTTTAATCTTGAGTTTTGAGAATTATTTTTGATATTCTGGGTAGATGGACTAGTGATCCCATCCTATAAGTTGTATTTCTAAAATCACCATTTGTTTTTTGTTGCCTTCTAGTTCTATGGTAAAGTTTTTCTAATTTTCCATAGATTTTTAAGAGTATTTGATACTGATTACCGAGGCATTTTATACTATTTGCTTTAAAATTTTTAACATATTTTAAATGTGCATTAGACTTCTGCTAGTTTAAACAATAGGTTTAAGTAGCAACCAAATAATATTCAAAATAGATAACATACACTTCAACATTATTCTACATATGAAGCATTATGATAATTTCAAGGCAAATGAGAAAAGACAGGAGATGACAATGTCAATAGACTACAGATATTAGGATTGCCCCTCAGCCTTGGCTGTTTTATTAAATTTGACTCTACTAGTGGAGACTGATCTAGCTGCTGTCACCTACAGGGAGCGTAAGACTTTGGATGCTCCAAAGAGTCTGTTTCAGTTTTGGAAACCTCTGTAACTATCAAGGCTTCTGGGGCTGGGAAGGTGGCTCAGTGGTAGAGCGCTTGCTTTGCATGCATGAGGCCCTGGGTTCGATTCCTCAGCACCACATAAGAAAAAAGCCGGAAGTGGTGCTGTGGCTCAAGTGGTAGAGCACTAGCCTTGAGCTGAAGAGCTGAGGGACAGCGCCCAGGCCCAGAGTTCAGGCCCCACAACCGGACCCAAAAAAAAAAAAAAAAAAGCTCAAGGCTTCTGCAACTGTGCCTTTGTTCTGGGAAACATTGCGTCAGTCATGGTCACTCTAGACACTCGGTGACAGTTGTAGGTGACTTTGTTTTAAGTATGAAAGCTTCAAATGACCCTTAGGTGGCTCTTGGCTGGTAGTGCCATCAGCCCCCCCAGACCTCCTTGGCAGTAGCCCCAGATTGGGTTGGGAAGAAGCAATGTACATATATGACTGGCTTCCAAACGGCACTCCTCTCACTCCCAAGACATTCCCAAGAGCAGTCCCAAACATTCGCTTCTGTGCCCAGCCCTGGTGATGTTGCAGTCCAGGCCCATTTTCTACTCGGGGTCGTTCTTATAGGTTAAGTGGTCTGAACTGGTAAGAGGAAGAATAGAAAACTCCTAGAGCGCCCAGATGTAGGCACCCACCAGCTGCAGCAGCTAAAATACCAGAGAGTAGCTGGGAGAAGACACTGGAGAGATGAGGCTGCAGAAGTCCTGAACAGAGCTGAGACAGCGCGGGGAGGAAAAGGACTACCAAAAGCAAAGACTGGAGAACTGCTCTAAGCCTTGATCATTGCAAGAGTTCCAAAAAGCCACTGATATTGGCTATTGAGGAACTGTAACACCAAGAGCTTTGGACTTCAACATCCCAAGATCTCCTTGGCAACCCTAAGACTGGAAAGTCCTATACCCTATCACTCTAAGCTCAAAGAAATGTTTTCTGCAAGGTGCTGGGTGCTCAGGCACTCGAAGTCAAGAGCTGTATGACTGAGAGAGGAGGGTCCTATGACCTAAGCCTCAGAGTTGCTCACATCAAACATTTCTGGCAAGGGTGGGTGTGGGGGGGTGCGGCGGAGTTGATACTTAAGGGAGTTGCTCAGTGCATGCTCATGATTTTCATCTGAATGGAGCAAAAGAACTTTTAGCTACAATGGCAGTTTCTATTTGCCTAACACTCCTCTGCTCCTCCAGACTGTGAGGATACTTGAGACTATTTGAAAGCAGACATGGAAGAGAGCAAGCACGCATATGGGTGAACATCTCAGGATTTGGTTGCATTGTATTTCTATAGGCAATCTCAATGTCAATTGTTAGTTACCTTTGGAAATATGTTTTTATTACAATGCAGTGTTGGCTTCCGGTTTGCATTCCTGTTGACATGTTACCCAGGATGTGAACTCTAACAAGGGTTTGCTGCTTTTCCCTCTAAAAATGTTCCCTAGAGAGTTGAAGAATATGGCCATAAAGCTTTTAGTACCTTTTACACAGAAGCTGATGTAATTAAAGATTGTATTCCGATCTAATACTTGAATGCAAATAAGTCACATATAGGAAAAATAAGACAGAATTCTAGTAGAATAAAAACATTGTTTGTGCTAAACTATGACTCAAGCCCTATGTCCCAAAGACATGCCTACAAAATTTCTAGTTTGATTTTCTGCCTTAAAAATCCAAACAATTGGGCTGGGAAGGTGGCTCAGTGGTAGAGTGCTTGCCTGGCACGCATGAAGCCCTGGGTTCGATTCCTCAGCACCTCATAAACAGAAAACACCAGAAGTGGTGCTGTGGCTCAAGTGGTAGAGCACTAACCTTGGGCTGAAGAGCTAAGGGACAGCACCCAGGCCCAGAGTTCAAGCCCCACGATGGACCATAAACAGACATATCCAAACAATTATTCCTTTCACTCTCTAAAGAAGCATACATCAGAAAGTCAGAGTCACATGACAAAAATGAGCATATGCTTTCCAAAAATCTATAATAAAACCAAACCAAACAAAAAACCAAGAAGAGCACTGGAAATTAAAAATTAAAAAATCTTTACATAAAAAATTCCCACAAATTATTTAACGGTTTTCAATTTTGTGACAAGAAAGCCTTTAAGTAAAGTAGTGACACATCTAAAATGAAACAGTCCCATTTGGAGGCATACAATGGAACAGAATTTATCATTTTCAGCTTCTATTATGGGACCTGAGTACTATCTCCTATTGAATGTCTTTCTTCTTCACAAACTCTATTCCTTACTCAGACAAACATCCAGCAGCTCCTGTCTGCTAAAGATAAAAAATGAAGATAAAATATCTCCCAAGTAATAAAATCAATAAATAAACATTGGTTTGATTTCCAGTTGCTATTCAGCTTTTCTTTACACATGCAGGTGAGCTATCCCCACTTGCATTCCTCCCTCTAGGTCTTGTTAGCTGCTGCTGCAAGCTAGGATGCATCCAAAAGTCTGTGTTCCCACTTTGGAAAGGTCATAATAGATACAGACTCACCATCTTTGTATTTTGTGTTTACTGAATACAAATACATTGGTCTTTATTGGTGAGGAAAGCCATTAACTGAACCATATTTCCAGGGGATTATCTGGGTCAGGGCAATCTCTCCATGGTCCTCTGGATATAGAGACACAACTATTTCTGATGTTCCATGCTAAGACGTATAACGTACAGCACACACACACACACACACACACACACACACACACACACACACACACACACACACACATACATACACATGCACAAACACTCAACCACTATGGTTAGTAGATATGAAGAAAGACTGATAAGAGAAATGAGCCTATGAGATGAACACATAAATATTAGGGACTGAAATTTTGCCTAAGTCCAAGGAAACTGCTATGTAAAATGTTCCCCAATACACCTTAGGTAGGAATGATATAATGAAGCATCCTGCCCTTAGATGATCTAAAGCAGCATATTTTGTGGGAGATACTCTCCTGAAAAGCATTCTTGTGTCTGCTAAAATGAATTCCCAGTGTTAGATGGTTCTTTTCTCCTATCCACAGGCAGTGCTGTCCAGTTCCAGCCTTCTGAATCTGGATCTCAACAGTCCTATCTCTTTTACTACATCACATGGCCTTGCAAAGAAGAAGGATGTGAATGGTTTATGTTTGTGTGCCCCAGACCCCTCACATAAAAATTTCTTTGTCAAGTCTTCAGAAAGGAAGTTTTTAAGTTAAGATTGGGTCTATCACTCTATTTCGTTTTTTTTTGTGTGTGGTTAATTGGAGATAAGAGTCTCATGAACTTTCCTGCCTGGGCTGGCTTCAAACTGCAATGGTCAGATCACAGGCATGGGCTACCACCATCTCACCTGGCACTAATCCACTTCTGATTTACAAGACATCTTGCTGAAGGCTAATTGGATGGAGAATAGTCAGGACACAACGGGGACCATCCCTAGGTCACTTATAGTGTGTGACTAAGAAACTGGGAGGTTGTGAAGTTAGAGTGTGGTGGGTTTCATCACAGAGAATCACCCCACCACACCTTAAAGGCCATCACAACTACAAGGAGACATCAGAAATACAGAGGACCCTCAAAGAACTAAGGGGATGCTGTTTATCTGTACACACATTACAATTAAATAGGGAGTTTTATGTTTATTAAGAAAAGCTGAACAGTTTTGGCTAATTAACAAGTAAATAAATATAATGTTCAAACCATGATACACCTAAAATGGGCAAGGTATGTGAAATTTTAGACTTTTAACTTCATAGTAGGAATATTTTCTGATTTGATAGAATAGTTAAACCTACCATTCTTCATTGGCCATAACACTTTATCGGTTCTGTTCTCCAAATTCTTTAAAATGTAAAGAAGAAATTGCATAATTTTCCCCCAAAGGTATGGGTGCTACTTAACAAGCATTATTACAGAATAAATTGCAAACCAGAATAATTTACCTTCTCTTTTCAGACTGAATTGCCCTTTAAAAATGATAATTGGCAAGTTAAATAAAAATTCTTGAGATCTTGCCCTTTGCATGACTGTCTATCAATATTTGTCAAGGTTTTGTGTGATGAAATCATCTTGGCATTTCTTTAGCATATCTTGGACCAAAGATGTTTGAAAGAAGGAAGAGAGTTTATTTACTTGAACAATCATTATTATCCAAAGCTCTTGTGGAAAATAGAAAGCAAAGGAAGAAATTATTTCAAAATTCAGGAAATGCAAAGTCAAGAATGATGGTCTGAATAAATAAAGTGAAAATTTCAGATGAAGCTATGTCTAAATCTAACTTGGCTGTTCTGAATACCCTATCAACAGTTATTGAATTTTGGAGGCATGTTTTTCAGAAATTCTCTAAAGTTCATATGTCAACAGTTTTTTAAATTTGTAAATAGAAATAAATGAGATATTATTGTATACATTTTGTTACAATCATGGTGAATACCTAGAAGAGTTTTTTTTTAAAGTTTCAAGGTTCTTTTGTACCTTTGTTTGCATTTTATGGTTATGTTTTTCTGTGTTTTCAAAAACCATTTATTTAGTTTTTCTCTCTTTATTAAGTAGATATCCAGGGATACTCAGATTTGTAGATGATGCCTAGAAAGCACCCAACCTCTGGAAGGCACAGAAGGAATCTACAGAGGTTTTGCCATTAGCAATGTAGAGGAAATCGTGTTCAATCATTAAATTTGAGATTGTAATTATTTTAGCAAAGTAAAAAAGACTATGTTATAATTGAAGGAAAATGTAGTTTTTCAAGGAGTCAATAAAATAGATGACAGTAAATAGTCATAAAAATAGATGGAATGGCATACATTATATACATATCTACATGCATACATATGTCACAATGAAACCCCCTTGTACAGACAATCCACGCTGATAGAAAAATAAAAAAAAAGTAGGTAGAATGATAAATCTAACATCAATCACTATTATCCATGTAGGATTTATCAAAATGTCTATGTTTAAGCAAGTAGTTTCTGTCAATATAACCATAAAATATAACCTACATTACAAGAAATTTAACAATGCAAGTAGATTGAGGTATGTGATTATAATTTCATGCTTCTGCCAGTGACTACTTGAAGGAGATGACACCTTAGAACTTATCACATCAAAAGGCAACTGTCAGGCATGACCATACCTTTCATTGGTCAGGGTTTGCAGATGTATCATTGCTCACTGGCCTAAAGTAGCCAAATGTGAGGCATATTCCTCTTAGGTTCTTGTGAATGAGGTGAAGGAATCAGACACCTCTAAACTGTTAAGCCTTGAGAGGGGTATTTCTAGGGAGAGTGGACTTTTTTGAGGTTGATGCAGTAATCCTATGTTGGATATACTTTATATTTAAGACAGTGAACTACTCCTTTGGCTACATAGGTAATTCAATTTTAGCTTCTAAATTTCTACTATTTATTAACAGATGACAATACTGTCATTGTGACTTTTTTAATGACAAGGTTGAAAATGAACTATATAATTTATGGATGGGGACAGAAAGGAAAAACTGGGAGAGGGAAGGGGTGACATTTTCCCAAAACAAATGTACTCATTACCTGACTTATATAACTGCAATCACTCTGTACATCACCTTTATAATAAAACAATAAACAATAACATGCATAAAAATAAAAACAGGGGCCAGATACAAATTACAAAAGAAAATTAAAATTGTATGCATACATTAATAACAAATAACAAAATGGCATACTGCTAAAAGATAATTTTTATTATAATATTAAAAATCCATGTATCCAAGTAATGAATCAATCTACCAAAAATGTGTAAGAATTTTAGCCAAATTTTAAAGCTTTAAAATGTATCAGCAAAACCTAAAAAGTAATTAAAAATGCTCATGAATACTATTTGTAATGATATTTGTAAAATGTCAGTGGGATTTTTTTTGTTTTTTTTGGGTCCGGTCGTGGTGCCTGAACTCTGGGCCTGGGAGCTGTCCCTCAGCTCTTCAGCTCAAGGCTAGCGCTCTACCACTTGACCCACAGTGTCACTTCCGGCTTTTTTCTTTTTGCTTATGTGGTGCTGGGAATCGAACCCAGGGCCTCAGGCATGCAAGATAAGCGCTCTACCACTGAGCCACCTTCCCAGCCCCGTCAGTGGGATTTTTTTGAAACTTGGTAAACTAATTAAAATTTTCTATAAAATTAATTAATTAATAGAAAAAACCCGTTAACAGCCCTAGATTGATACAGAAGCAGCAGCACTAAACTCTAGCTAGTTATCCTCTATTTTTCTGTAGGAGTGTCCTAATAAACATTTCTCCTAAAAAAATTATGACAAGATGCTTTAGAGTATATTGTAGCCCAAATACAGTGGCTCTTTTAAGGCACCACAGATATGTTTATTCCAAAAGTCTTGTTAAGAACAAATTCCCTCTGTCTCTCTGTGTGTATGTGTATGTTTCTCTGTGTTTCTCTGTGTCTGTCTCTCTGTGTTTCCTCACAGTTCTGGACTAGAATTCTCTGTTCTTCACCTGCATGAACTTACAATCCAGTCTCATTGTGGTGTTAGTTGTGCACATACACACAAAAATGAACTTCACACAGAGTGTATGTGTCAAAAGTGGTTACTAGTAAAGGTTGGAGGTTTTGTAGCAGGAAGTTCTCCATGCCCATCCCCTTCCTAGTTTTCTTTCTCTTGTCTGATGACCTCTTACCTTCCCCTTTCCCTTCTGCAAGCACCATCCCAGAAAGTCAGGTGAGGAAAAGTTTGTTGTCTAACATGTGCTGCCAGACTCCAGGCAAAACTTCACAGATCCAAAGACTCATTGCTTCTGCTGAAACAATGCACCAATTCGACTAAGTTTTCTGTTTCTCTAGGAGAAGCTGCCTGAGGCTTTAGAGGTACTCGTTTGTTGTTTGTTCATTCGCATCTCTGAGTAAAATGATAGGAGTATAGAAATTTACTTTCCCTTAAAATAAGATACATTTTTCCTCCTGTTTATACTACCTAAATATTGAAGAGTTTTTCTATTGTTGTTTATATTTCTGGCCAAACATCTCATAGATGTTTATAAAATTTATCCAGGTGAAATTTATCATGAAATATGTTCCTTTAAATTAAATAATGAATAAAACAACATCCATAATGAGTGGAGTAGTTCTAATAAATTCTGAGGATTATACATCTTCCTTTTCTGAAATCTACCATACATACACATGTACATACATACACATGCACACAAATGCGTGCAGGAGACAGAAGGTTTTTACTATTTTGACATATTTTTTTATCTACATGGTGTGTCACCGAAATGATCAGTTAGTGCTGTCAGTTGCCATGATCATGTTTATAATTTCTAGAATCAACTACTGACACAAACACATTTTATCCAATTGGCCTACAAAAGTACCATGCCACCTGAGTGCAGAACCTGTGAAGAACAGAAAATGAGGATTGGAAGTACAAAAAAGCTCACACATCAGGCAGAGCTGGCTCATGCTGTAATCACATTGATTCAGGAAGCTGAAACCAGGAGGATGGAAGTTCCAACCCAGCCTGAGCATTAAGTAATTAGTAAAATTCTGGGTTGGAAATGTGGGTCACTTGGTAGAGCATCACCTGTGAACAAAAAAGACTAAGGAGAGATGAAGCCCTGGGCAAAGCAAACCCCTATACTTCTCTCTTATACACACAGTCACACAGATTCCTCCCCCCCCCCACAGAGTACACATTTAGAAGCTCGGTCCTGCTATTCCATGTCTGCATTCATACTGCATCTCTTTGACTTGATCATGTATTCTGTTTTATCTTCTTAGCTATGCTTTGTGCTTTTCTCAAAAGTTTCTATATACTTGTACATCTTATTGTTGCAGTGGATCCACCTATATCCCTATTTAAATGTTGAAAAATGAACTTTACAACTTTGGTGGCAGGGGAGGATCGGGTAGGGAGGTGGGGGGTACGGGAAGGGATGGGAAGGGGAAACAAAGGAGGAGGCAACAATGCTTGATAAGAAATGAACTTGTTATCTTGCCCATGTAATTGTAACTCCTCTGTACGGTATTTTCACAATAAAAAAACTTCTATATTCTTTGCCTGTGGGACCTTTACCTGGATCAATCATTCACCACATTGACTACCTTGTCTCTAGTTCTCCACATTTTCCATTACATTTTAACATCTATCTGACTCTATCTATCTATCTATCTATCTATCTATCTATCTATCTATCTATCTATCTATCTATCTGTGCAGCCCAGGCTAGCCTTGAACTAACAATCCTCCTTCTCACTGTTGGGATTATAGGTTTTAAACTATAATGCCTGGATCAATTTTTACCTCTTTAATTTTGTGTGTATAGTCTTCATTTAATTAATTATCATGTTAACAGAAATCTAGTCATTACTTTTCATCTTAAATTAGTCTTCCCATCTTGTATGACTTTATATTTCTCAAGCAACCATATTTATTTCCTTCATGCCACTTGCTATAATTTTAAATCAGTTGTCATTCTTATTGTTGGCCTAGCTGCATACTGCTTGTCACTCAATAGATGCTGAGATCCATGAGGCAGAGACCTTGCTCCAGTCCCAGCACAATCCTTGTTACTCAGAGGGAGATGGACAAGGGAAAAGTGATAAAATGACAGGAATGCCAGAAGGGATTTAAAATGGAAGCATGGATAACTGTGTTCTTTGGTTATTTCAATAGATGCAGAAAAAGGATTTGACAAGATCTAACATCCCTTTATGACAAAAGTTCTGAAAAATTAGGAATCCATGGAACATTCCTCAATACAATAAAGGCTGTATAGGACAAACCTACAGCCAGCCTTATACTTAATGGTGAAAAACTAAAGCCATTTCCTCTAAACTCAGGAATGAGACTCTCTCCACTTCTCTTCAATTTAGTACTAGAATGCCTAGCTACAGCAATAAGACAAGATGCAAATGTAAAAGGGATCCAAATAGGGAAAGATGAAGTAAAACTCTCCCTCTTTGCAGATGACATGATCTTGTATTTAAAGAATCTCATGGATTCCACTCCCAAATTACTCGAGCTGATTCAAAACTTTGGCAAAGTGGCAGGGTGTAAAATTAACCCTCAAAAATCAATGGCTTTTCTGTATGTCAACAATGAGAAGAGTGCGCTGAAATCAGGAAAGCAACTCCATTCGTAATAGCACCACAAAAAATAAAATACCTAGGAATTAACTTAACCAAAGAAGTGAAGGACCTTTATGATGAAAACTTTAAAAACCTGAAAAAGGAAATCAAAACAGAACTTAGAAAGTGTAAAAACCTCCCATGCTCCTGGATTGGAAGGATCAACATCTTGAAAATGGCAATACTTCCAAGGCTATCTACAAATTCAATGCAATACCTATCAATATTCCAATGTCATTTTTCAAGGAAATAGAAGAGACAATCAAAAAATTCATATGGAACAATAAAAGACCCCGAATAGCAAAAATGATCCTTGACAGAAAGAACAGTGCTGGAGGAATATCAATACCATATTTCAAACTCCACTACAAAGCCATAGTAATCAAAACAGCTTGGTACTGGCACAAGAAGAGACCTCAGGACCGATAGAATAGAATTGAAAACCCAGAAGTGAATCCACAGACCTATAGCCACCTAATCTTTGATAAGGGAGCTAAAAAATTAGAATGGAAGAATGCTGGAAAAATTGGTTAATCACTAGTAAAAAACTAAAGGTAGATCCTTATATATCACCCTGCACCAGAATCAACTCCAAATGAATCAAAGACCTTGGAGTCAAAGCAGACAACCTGAAAATGTTACAGGATGGAATAGGAGAAACCTTAGGTCTCCTTGGCACAGGCAGAAAATTTCTTAATAGAGACCCGGAAACCCAACAAATCAAAGAAAAGATGGAAAAATGGGATTTCATGAAGCTGCAGAGCTTCTTCATGGCAAAGGACGTAACTAGCAAGTTCAATAGAAAGCCCACAGATTGGGAGAAGATCTTCACTAGTCATACAATGGACAAAGGTCTCATATCTAAAATATACCTGGAACTCAATGAATTAAATCACCTAACAGAAAATCCTCAAAGAAACAACTGCCCAATAAATGAGTGGGCTAAAGACTTAAAGAAAAACTTCTCTGAAGAGGAAATAAGAATGGCCAATAGACACATGAAGAAATGCTCAACCTCCCTAGCCATAAAAGAAATGCAAATAAAAACAACATTGAGAATCCACCTCACCCGAGTTAGAATGGCTATAATCAAGAACTCTAATAACAACAGATCCTGGAGGGGATGTGGACAGAAGGAAACCCTATTGCATTGTTGGTGGAGTGTGAACTTTGTTGGTGGGAGGTTCCTCAAAAGACTCCACATAGAACTCCCCTATGACCCAGTAATCCCACTTTTGGGCATTTACCCAAATGATCACAAACAAGACCATATTAAAGCTACCAGCACAACTATGTTTATTGCAGCATTATTTATCATAGCTAAGATATGGAACCAACCCAGATGCCCCTCAGTAGATAATTGGATCAAGAAAATGTATATATACACAATGGAATTCTATGCCTCCATCAGAAAGAATGACATTGCCCCATTTGTTAGGAAATGGAAAGACTTGGAGAAAATTATATTAAGTGAAGTAAGCCAGGCCCAAGGAAACATAGGTCCTATGGTTTCCCTTATTTGCAATAACCAGTATATGTCTAGGACAAGCAGAAAATCACAGATAAGATGATGTTAAGCAAAATGAACCCCAAGATAGGGACACAAGTAGTTTTTTCTTCCTTGATATTGTTTCTAACATATTTATAAGGTACCATGTGATTTATTTTGTTGCTTTGTATGTCCCTCACCCATGGTATAATGCCTGTTTTCACTGTATTTGATGTTTGTATAATTTGTGGAGGGGAAGGGAAAAAACAAATTGTTTAAATAGGGATACAGATTGACCCATTGCAACGAGATGTACAAGACGCAATGTCAAAAAATGAACTTTACAATTTAGGTGGGGGGGCGAGTGTTGCAGGGTGTTGCTGAGGAAGGGGGAGGGAAGGGATGGTAAGGGAAAAACAAAGGAGAAGACAACAATGCTGCACAGGAAATGTACTCATTACCTTCCTCATGTAACTGTAACCTCTCTGTACAGTAGTTTCACAATAAAAAACTTAATTTAAAAATAAAGAAATAGCACAGGGCACCAGTGGCTTATACCTATAATCTTAGCTGTTCTGGGGGCTGAAATCTGAAGATAATTATTAAAAGCCAGACCTGTTAGACATATCTGAGAACCTTTTATCTCCAATTAAACACCAAAAAGCTGGCAGTGAAAGAGTAGCTTGAGTGGTAGCATGCCAGCTTTGAGTAAAAAACTAAGTGACAGTGTGTAGGCCCTGAATACAACTCCAGTACACACACACACACACACACACACACACACACACACACACGGATCAAATTATCTGTATAATGTACTTGCCTATGATTTTTGGAAATTAAAAAGTTCGAGTTATCCTTGGTTATAAAGAAGCCCACTGTATCCCTACATTCATTGTGATCAGCATGAGCTGGACTGGTCCTGCACTGGTGTGTGGATTCTTGGAAAAAACTTTTCCATGCCATTTGTTCATGTCTTTGGCAGTCTTTGCAAGGAACTGCTATTAAATAGTGTGTCATTCCCAATTAAATGACTTTCATTGCTATATTATTATGGAATGTTCAAAGAAGAAAAGGCCTCCTTATTTAATAAAACAGATTTTAACTTACATTAAATAGAGTCGTTACTCAACAATAATTCTTGTGTATGGAGCATTAGGTGCTAACAGAAGCTTTGCTCCTATTGATTCCTTGTCATCATCCATCTTGTTAACATTTTTTTAACATAACTCCATACTTGTAATTTGACACTGCTATAAACATTATTTGAAATGAGATGATGAGAATACATACAGTTCTAGAGATTCTTTTGATGGCTTTATGCTTACTCAATTCAATAACAACTAAATCATTCTCATTTAGCATGCATTGATTTTCTGTCTTCAGGGAGTTCTAATTACCTTCTAGATAAAAGACACAAAGACCAACTTCCACACTAAATGCACACCTTCCCACAGTTTATGCTGCTTTCAAATGCCACTTTCTTCAGCCAATATCTTTATTTAACTTTGGGGAGGCTAAATCAACCACATGATGCAGTTGTAAATGTAATGAGTTATCTCTACAGAAGAACCACATTTGGAAGTTGGAGCAAGCCATCTGATATTTTTTAAAAAAACGCAATTCAGTGAAAACATATCCAATAAAAGGAAGGGACCTGAAATAGGACTTTTACTTCATATCTTTCCAAAGGTAATTTTAGAATTTCAGTGGTAAGAAAAACATCTTATCCATAGTCCTCTATATCTACCATCTATCTTTCTTATTATCTGTCTGTCATCTATGTATATATATATATATATATATGTATGTATGTATGTATGCATGTGTGTGTGTATGTATGTATGTATGCATGTATGTATGTATGTATGTATCTATCTATCTATCATCTACCATGCTGGTATTGGGGTTTGAACTCAGGACCTCTTTCTTTCTCTTGGCTTGATTGTTCAGGGCTAGTGTTGTATCCCTTGAGCCACAACTTCACTTCTGTCCTTTTAGTGGCCAATTTGAGATAAGAGTTCTTCAGATTTGTCTGCCTGCACTGGCTTTGAACCTTGGTTCTTAGATCTCAGCCTCCTGAGTAGCTAGGATTACAGACATGATCCACGGGTGTTCAACCAATCCTCTCATTTATAACATCTTTTTCAACTCTACTTTGCCTGTGGGTTTTTAAATCTGACTTCAAAAATCTCCCTCCTTCTTTTCTCATCACCGGGAATGTTAACACCCTGAAAGAGTTCTGTGCTTTGTTTTATTTTCTCTTTGTTTTGTTTGTTTGTCTATTATCTTTGGGAGTGTAAGGGGAGGTACAGAAATGGAGGGACCAAGGGTGAACAAATGCAGCAATGCTACTCATTGGACACTATGTTGTAAATGAACAATACAACTTGTGGGTGAGGATGGGAGGGAAAAATTGGAGAGTGTGAGGGAAGGGATGATACTGCCCAAGAAGAAATGTACTTTTTATCTGACTTATGCAATTGTAGCACCTCTGTTTTTAGCATTTTCAAATAAATAATAATATTAATAAAAAGCAAAAGCTCTATGCCATTCCATTTTCTGATCTCAACCTTGATTGCTCCCCTCCAACTTAATAGTGACTTTAGACAATGTTCTTTGGCCTCATTTAATTTGTTTCCTCCCACCATCCCTTTCTCAGCCCATCAGCTCCTTCTTGATTTACTAGCTTCCCACATTTGTCCAGATCCCATTGCCCATAATGACAAAGACTCCTTGAATAATCTCTGCTTCCACGCGCTCCCTCATCTCCTCTGTGTGGAATAACAACTTGGAAGTTAAGCATGCATCTTCTTGTCTTCTACAGCCAGCACAAGAGGAAAGTGATGAACTGCTGGTCTAGTCACTCATCTTTTCTCCATTGCTGCTCAGGGCCCTTATTGCTTATCTATTCTTCATAACGTTTCTGCTATTCTCTCCAAATTATACCCATCGTACTGCTAACCACAGCTCTCCTATTTTCCTTTGTATTTAATAGATCATCTTTGATCAGCAGCATTCATAAACATCTAAAGAGAAGTCCCTTTCTTCTCACAAATGCTTTAATCTGGCTACTCTTTCCTCTTTAACCTCCTGAAGTGGACAAAAGAGACTGAGTTGACCTCCTATCCAAGACTTATCTTTTCAGGGATCTTTTAAATGTTTATATCATTTTTTAATTTCTTCTGATATATTTTGATTCTGGTATCTCTTTGAACATTTACTATTTCCCTAATACTTCTGACCTTGTGCTCAGAAATCATTTTTTCAAGAAGCTTGGCAAAATGAACAGCACTTAAAATCTACTTTCATCACTACAATCATGCCAATCTCTTCTTTCTTTATTTTAACTTTTTCTTCAAAAGAACATTGCCACAAGACTACCTCAGAATGCAAAATATCTTGTTTGTTTCATTTACCAGCATAGCCATAAAGTGTTCATGCTCCTCTCTTATTTAATATTTGTATAATGGTTTCTTTCTTCTTTTTTTTTTTTTTGGTTGGTCTTGGGGCTCGAATTCTGGGTCTGGGCACTATCCCTCAGCTTTTCAGCTCAAGGTTAGCACTCTACCACTTGAGCCACAGAACCACTTCTAATTTTCTGGTGGTTTATTGGAGGTAAGAGTCCCACAGACTTTTCTTGCCTGGGCTGGCTTTAAACCATGATCCTCAGATCTCAGCCTCCTGAGTAGCTAGGATTATAGGTGTGAGCCACTGGTTCCCGGCAATTGTTTCTTTCTTAATGTAATTTTTTAGCAGTCCTGTTTTCTTTCTTGCAGTTATAATCTGTTCCCAATAGCCAAGCATTTTATCTGACCTGCTGTCGGGATCAGGGAACAATTGCCTATTATTGACAGGATTTTTTTTGTTAGTATCAGGGTTTGAACTTTGGAGTTCACATTTGCTTAGCTTGCTTGTTCTGCTGGTGGTCTACCATTTGAGCCATGCCTCCTGCCTGACTTTTTGCTGGTTATTTTTGAAGATAGAGTATCTCAAACTTTTCTAGCCTGTCTAGTTTGAACTGTGATCCTTTAGTTTTCAGTCTCTTGAGTAGCTAAGATTACCAGGCATATGTCACTGGCACCCAGCTCTTAAAGTTCTTTTTATTTTTTATTTTATTTTATTTGTGAACAT
>NW_012267219.1:4159654-4171841 GCF_000151885.1 Dipodomys ordii
ATCTCAATGTTGTTTTGATTTGCATTTCTTTTATGGCTAGGGATGTTGCCAGCTCTTAAAGTTCTTAATTTTAATAAAAAATTTCCTTCTGTGTCTCTGCTCATCTTTTTGATTTGGAAGGATTAAATCTTCTAAGAAATCAGATAGAAAAAGAAAATAGCTAGAGATTTGCTTTGTAATGATTTCCTTCATTGAACTATCCATGAAAATAACCAAGGTAGATAATATATTCCATAGTTTCTTCAAATGTGTGGGAATGTTTTGTTAGCTACAATAATATCATATTCTACATGGATTGATCAGTTCAAAAGCAAACACTTAAATTCATACATGTGGTATAAGTTGCATCAATAAAATATACCTATTCTAAATTCTGTGTATAAATTCTGCATAGTCTTCTATGCCCAACTAAATGTAATATTAAGCTTCCCTGGTTACCAAAACAGTGTGAATGGCTTCCTTCCTTCCTTATGCCCAGACTACCTTATACCTAACAAGGTAAGTTGTGTTTCACTTGTTTCTATCATAGTTTTTTGGATTGTTTCATTTCACCAACTTACTGTTAAGCTATCTAAGGGAGCAAAACAATTAGAAATATATTTGAAAGAACAGCAATTTCACAAGATTGACTATGAGATATGGTACCTGTCTCATAGTGTAATTCAATAACTATTTTAGTTTGTGAAACATTAGAATACCATCAGAAAGCTCTCAGTAAGCTTTTTCATGTGGCCAAAGTGATGATTTTGCCTGTCTATGCTTGGAGTTTACATTAGTTGCTACAATGGGAAGCATTATTAACCACTGACTGATGAGGGCCTGGTGACAGTGGACATTGTGGCTGACTAAGCTCAGTCTATTTCTGTTGACTGCAGAGACTTCTCTGAAGAAGAAATAAGAATGGCCAATAGATGCATGAAGAGATGTTGAACATCTTTGGCCATAGAAGAAATGCAAATCAAAACAACATTGAGATTCCATCTCTTCCCAGACAGAATGGCCATTGTCAAGGAATAAATACAAATATTAACAGATACTGGCAGGAATGCCAGGGAATGCCACTACACTTTTGGTGGGAATGTAAACTTGTTCAATCATTGTGAAAAACTCTATGGAAGTTCCTCACGTGACTAAACATAGAACTCTCCTATGACCCAGCAATCACACTTCTGAGTATCTGTCTAATTGAACATAAACCAGGCTGCATTAGAGCCACAAGCGCAACCATGTTTATTGCAACATTCTTTACCATAGCTAAAATACAGAATTGACCCAGATGCTCCTTAGTGGATGGGTGGATCAAGAAAATGTGGTTTATATGAACAATGGAATTCTATGCTTCTATCAGAAAAAAATGGCATTGCCCCTTTCATAAGGAAATGGAAAAATGGAAAAAGTTATACTACGTGAAGTAAGCCAGACCTAAAGAAACAGAGACTGCATGGTTTCCCTCACTTGTAATAATTAGAATAAGCCTATAAATCTACAAGTAAACCCAATGGCTAGTAAAATACAAATAACTACACTTGGCATGATTCATTAAAACAGTATAAACATTCACACAGTGTGAAGAAGGAGGATATTCTCAGGAGGTGACCACAAGGGCTCAATAGTTGTGTGCATGTGATCATATAAAATGATGCTCATCAAAATGTACTCCAGGAAATGGAAACAAGAGGTGGTTCTTTTCTTTTCTTTCCTTCTTTCTTCAGTTTGTTCTCTTTTGCTACTATTTTTTTTATTTCTGTCCTCTTTGTCTCGTATATAAGTATTTGGTGAGGGGAAGGGGAAGCACAGAAATGGTGGGAAAAAGGGTTAATGAATTCTACAGTGAAACCCACTAGAGTCTATGTGGGAAATGAACTATACAATCTGGGGATGGGGAAATAGGGAGGGGAAAAATTGGAAGAGAACAACAGAGGGGGTGACATTTTTTGAAAGGAAATGTACTCATTACCTGACTCATGTAACTGTAACCCCTCTGTAATCACCTTTACAATAAAAAAAATGCCTAAGAAAACTAATGTATCATTTATTATACTCTTTGCTTTAAAGATAACCTGGAAATATTTAGATAGAATATCCAGTAAGTAGCATATTGCTGACATGGAGAAAACAGGTAGCTAGTTATTAAACTCATTATTTTATAAAATTGTTGGGGAAAAGAATGCATATGACAGCCCTAATAAATTTCTTTTAGATTCTTGTTACTGCTCAGTTTTAAGATCCAATTGCCCTAAGAATCATCATAACTTCTATAGATACATATAGATTAAACTTTTTAACTAAAAGAACGTATTCATATTTCATGAATAAAAGGTAAAGGAAAATCCCTATTCATGAACTTCGCATTTGGATTTGGATTAAAAAGAAAAAGGAGCATTCCACCAATATGGCTTAACGCTCCAGATTAAATGAGAAGTGTTCAAATCTTTCATGCAACAAAACTGCAAACAAACTACTTTCTTTTTTCATGACAATAAATGCATTCTAATATATGTAGTGAAAAATTATATTTGTGCTCAATTCCTAATAATGAACTCCTGAAATTAAAGAAAGCAGAAGCGAAATGTATAAGCAGATATTTGAACTAATGAGTAGCTTTTGTAACTCTTTCATAACAAACATTCTGCAGAAAAATTTTCCACTTTTCAACATTACTTTCGTACAATCCTTTGAATCAGAACACTAAATAAAATCCACAAATTAACTGTATAATCCCTTTGGTGAATGATGTTGGTACTGAGTTCATTCTATGTGGCATTATTAAATTTCACAAGACAGAGTATCCTAGACATTGAAGAAGATGCAACATTCTAATTTATATAACAATCAGTGATGTGTAATAGCGTGGGTTAACCGATAGCAAGAAAATTGCTCTTAAAAAATGCCAATGTGGAAAGAAGTGAAGCAATAAAAAGTTGGCAATTCCTTAGAAAGTAGTTTAATGTGATAATGAGAATGATATTCTTTTCACTACAAAAATTGTAGTCATAATTGTGGAAGCAGAGAGAATTCAGTGCCATAAAGTGAATACAATGTGAAAATTAAAAAGAAATGCTACTCAGTCAAAGAACTTGAGATTAAAAATGCAATAGTACTTGGAACACATATTTATACTTATCTCTTGTAGAACATATGTTTTCTTCCAAGCTATCAAGGATTTACCACTTGCCATGTATTCACAGATTAAATATTGTGAAATGCTACAAGGCAAAGTTCAAAGCTACCGTCAAGATTTAAACTAACTAAAAGATCTTTTAAATGCATCTTTATTATTTGATTACTTTTTAAATTCTAGATTATATAAAGATAGCTTGTTTCACTCCCTTGTAAATCATTATGGCAGTTAGCGTATTGAATGTTAAGAGGATCAATTACAAACACTCATGCAATTGCATCTTTGTAATTCTAAAAAATAATATGCTGGATACTTTTACAAAACTAGGAGGGATATCAATGTCTTAAAATGTTCTTTTTACTTCTGTTTCTTTTTCTTTTCTATGAACAACTATGCAGTGATGTTATTACTTTCTGTTTTTGCAAAAGCCCTATGAGTACCATTATTTAATGTGCAAAAGACACCATTTGCATAAATGTAATCCTTTCTCCTGTCCTTTAATGCAAGACTTCTGTATTTGGAGTTAGAAGCATAATGTCTTAAATGCCATTTCTATGTTAAGAAAAAAATTTCCTGGTATTTTACACTGTAAAAAGTATTGCATTTGTACAATACAATATTGCAAATCAAACGAATTGAAAGTTGTTTTGTTTTACTTACCTTAACAATTTTGTAACTCATCATTTTATATACTTTTTAATAAGTATTTTTTACCAAGTCATTTTTGATTGGACTGTCCAGAGTGACATAAGTAAGAGGCTTAACTCTTAAAAATATACACTAATATAAGCTGGATATCTGTGACTCACAGTAATCCTAGCTGCTTGGAAGGTTGAGAATCAGAAGATTGTGGTTCAAAGCCAGCTTGGGCAATGAAGTTGTAAAATGTGTTATCAACTAAGGTGGTGTGATATAGATAGATAGATAGATATAAATATATGTATAAATATATCTATCTATCTATCTATGTATCTGTTATTCTAGGGATATAGTGTCTCTCTATGCATCTAGGTTGGCCTCCAATCTGCAATTTTTCTGTCTTATCTTCCTGAATTAAACACATGTGCCCCTATGTCTGGCTTCTTAAACCTTTCTATATAAAATCCTATTTACAAATTACTCCCACATCTCAAGTCTTAGAAAGACAGACTCTTACTGAGAGATGATTTATTTTTAATTAGCTTTAATAGGTTTCAAATTATATTCAAAATAATTTAGACTAAGGAACAAAGTCAATTTTAATGATACCTTAAATACTCACACCAATCAGAATCCAAATAACATTTTATTCCTAACCTCTAGCAGAGTCCCTAGTGATTGTATGAAACCAACAAATATTTTTCTAATGTGTGAATCAAAGCTGTCAGCTATCACTTCATTTCACTTAAATAATTATTTTTGTAATCGCAATACAAATCTTCCTAGGAAATCATTTAAACCATATAGAGACAGCAGATGATATTGTACACTTAAGGTAGTCTATGAAAATCTCTCCATTCAACTTCTTCTACTACCTAACTTCTTCCCAAAGTCTTTCTGTTCAGATTTCCACCTTCGTTTGGATTCAGCATTTGACAAACCCCACACATCAGAAAGTGAATCTGAGTTTGTTTAAACCATGCATCCTTCATTTTAAGTGATATGAAAAGGGATATTCTGACTAATTTTATGTGACAGGAAATTTATTGAGGAAACACTTGGAAAATGTTTCTTCTCTCTTTCAAACAGGAGTTTATTTCTCCTGATGGTGATGATCATGCCATATCTGGTTGTGCTGGTAAGCCAAAGAAAGAAGGTAAATAAATGTGGGTTATGAAAAATAGAGATAAGGTAATCAATGAACTAATTCACTTTCTTCCTTGTGACTGAATTAACCAGATCTACAATTGTCTTTTTCTGACCTTTTCTAAGCTTCTTGATATGTGATCTCCTTTTTAAGCGAGTCAGTAAATTTTTAAATGAAATCCAAGTAAGGCTACTTAAATTGTGATTCCTGTTCTTTTATTCAGAGCATTCTAATTACCAGTTCATCTAACTACCAACACTTACTTATTTCATCAAAGTTTTAAATTTCTATACATTAAATGTGACAATAATCAACACTAAAGCATTAATCAAAGTATGCTAGGAATGATGGATATGAATATGTGTATACGTGTAAATGTAAAATGTCTATGGTTTTGATCTAGATTCCATTTGATGAATGTATCCAAGCAAAAAACTGGATAAGAGAAAGATACTCATATAGACATTTTGAGCACTGATTTCAATAATAAAACAATTGAAAACTAAAAACAACTTATTTCCAGTTTAAATGTATTGAATGTGAGACTACTAAGATTACAAATACTGAATTTATAGCTGGGCGCTGGTGGCTCATGCCTGTAATACCAGCTACTCAAGAGGCTGAGATATGAGGATCGTGATTCAAAGGCAGCTGGGGCAAGAAAATCCATGAGACTCTTATCTCCAATAAATCGCTAAGAAACTGGAAGTGGTGCTGTGGCTTAAGTGGTAGAGTGCTAGCCTTGAGCTGAAGAACTGAGGGACAGCACCTAGGCCCAGAGTTTAAGACCCATGACCAACAAAAAAATACAAACAAAAAACAAAACAAATACTGAATTTATTCCAAGACTTAATGGAGTGTTGTTATTTTTTATCTCAAAAAACATTAATGGGAATAATTGCTTTCAGCATTTATTATTACTATTATTAATAATAATAATTTTTTGGACCAGCCTGGGCTGAGCTGGACCATGGTCCCCCTTTTTATGCTTCCTGCATGGCTGGAATGGCAAACATGTACCACTGTGCCTTGATGTCTATTGGTTGAAGTGAAATCTCAAAACCATTTTGCCTAAGCTTGCCTTGAACCATGATCCTTTCTTGGTCAGCCTCCTGAGTAACAAGGATTATAGGCATGAATCACTATGCCCAATGATACATTCTACCTTTGAACATTTACCAAACTTAAACTTGTGTAATTAATCTAAAATAACTATAAATATCTCTCTATTTTTGATTTATAGAGAGTGTTTCTACACAACAGTGTTTAAAATACTTCATGTTGTAGTTTCATATTTAAGCAAAACTTAAAAGGAACACCCAGCCTTGGCCAATATTGAGACATGGCAGCCATCTTTAATTGCATGTCAGAACTAGTACTCTTGGACTTCACACTTTTCCTGGAGGATCTGGTTGTTCAGGATATGGAACCACAGAGAGTGAGCACTAGAATTGCTCTCCATTTCCCTTCCTAGTGTTTGTTCTCATATTGGATTTGGACATCTTGCTGAAATCTGTCTTCACTTTTTTAGCTTGTGAAACTTATTAAATAGTATATTTCCTAGTCCTTTTTGTGGAAAAAAATAAGGCAAGTAAAATAAATTCTATTCTCTTGTTGAATTTTATCTTTCCTGTCATATGAAGTATTGAATGGACTGACATCTAAAATGAATTTATTTTACTGGTTAAGTTTCAGATTTTGAGAAAGTATAAAAATGCAACAAAAATTCTAATCTTAGAATATTTTCACTCAATTGTGGAATGATTTTGTTTTCAATCCACACTAAATTCCTGCAGATACTTCCACTGAGACTCAGATGAGAGCCAATTGATAAGCTTATTTGTAGAATGTCCATTTGGATATTAGTTTCACATATGGATAGACAATTGAAAGAAAGGTGTTTATAGCCAAGTACAAGTAGCTCATGCTCAGAATCATTTGATTCTTTTGCTTTTGCTCACCGTAAGTAACATGGAATACGCATTCTTTTCTAATTCTTTAGAAAATAAAATTTGATGACAATGTAAAAAGTTAGAATCTGGATAATTTTCATTTCATATCAGCCAACAAATTTGCTATATGCCTCCAAGTTAACCATACTTAGGCATTCATTTACTTATCATAATTCATAGTGCCACCACAAATGAACTTCTTATAGTCTAGACCATCTTTTGACACTGTTTTATTTGGAAAATAAGGGCAGTTAGAATATAGGAAGTGTGCTTTATTTTGTTCCATCAGTTGCTAAACAAGCATTGCATGTGCTTTCAGTTCAGAGTTTAATTTTGCAAGTGACTTGCTCTGATTGCAACATTTGGAACAAATTTCTTTCTGCAGTCTCCTCACTTGAAAAACAGGAAAATAGTATTGACCCCATGGAATTCTCAGTCTGAAAAGTCAATGAAAGCAGAAGCTATTCACCACTGTGGTGGAAAGAAAAGCTTTTGATATAAAGTGTTTAAGTTCAGAACATCAGGGTCATAATCTGGGTGATGAGTTAATGCCAAACAGCCATAGTATATAACTAAAGACATTTTACCCACCTGAGAGAAAACAAAATTCTTCCTTGAGCTATGGAGAAGATGTGACCTGTTTATAAAACCTGCACAAACACAAGAAATAAAGGTAATTTGTATAATAGGGAAATTTTAGTGAGCTCTTGCCACACCTTTCTTTACAGAACTTATTAATCCATCTGTATTGGCCCTTCTTTGCTATAATATAGGAGCAAATAAGGAATGATAATTTGAGATCATTTATTATTACTTTCATTTTCAAGCCAATATCATAATTGATTTATCTTCTATTACTAACAATCTGTTAATTTTGAGAGTTGTAGAGCCAACAAATGAAGGCAGTTAAGACATTGTGGGGATTATTGTTAGCTAAAAACAGAACTACTTAATAGACATTTCTCTTTGTCAATATTATAACTCATCATTTTAAAAGAGATTGTAGGACAGTGATGTAATTTAAGAAGGATAGTCACACCCATGAAAGTCACTAATAAAAGTAATAAAGTATAAATAATAAAGTATAAAATCAAGTAAAGTCATATATAAAAATTATGAGAAGAACATAATAAGTGATTCTACAACTCATTGAATGGGCTAAGAAACTGCCATTGGACATGTTAGTTTCTTTATATTTTGTAAGCATGCCAGTAATGTATAATCTAGTCTGTTATAAGCATTTAAGTGAGACTCAAATTATGTAATATTTTAAAGTTAGAGGTGATAAAACTTATCTGTAATTATATGGGTTTAAAGTGGAAGCTCTCAATTATATCTATGACTTCTATAGACCACATGTAGTTTCTTTAAAAAAACTGGAGAAGAAATGACTTTCAAGAAACAAAGAGAAAAAATATGCTAAGGATGCATTGCCTATGAGTATAGTGTCTGACATATGAAACTCTTATATTCATCTAGTGAAACCAATAAATCCAAACCACAAATACCTCCTTTGTTTCTCTACTGAAATCTGTTTCCATCAAATGTCTTAGCAGCTTCCCCAAGTTTGTATAATAGGTATAATAATTCTTTCTTTTTCCTTCCTTCCTTCCTTCCTTCCTTCCTTCCTTCCTCCCTCCCTCCCTCCCTCCCTCCCTCCCTCCTTCCTCCCTCCCTTCCTCCCTCCCTCCCTCCTTCCCTTTTCTTTTCTTTCTGATTATTTATTCCATTTATATTTCAACCCAATGTCTACAGCAATTCTTTGGCATCTGAAGCACTGTGGCCATTCCCTTTGCTTTTCAGGCAAACCATTGTTAATCATTGATCTTTACACAGATACAAAATTAACATGTTGGCATCTGTCAAAACGAGTTGGAAATTTTATTTGAGCTTCCTCTCAGGCAGTCTCTGGTCTGGTTCCACTTGAGGATTTCTCCCAGACTGCTTGATGGACAATTAGCTATAATATCTGGACATGCATTTATTCTTCAGTGGTCTCTTTTTCACTATTGCAATACATTTGCAAACATGTAAACAGATTAAAGTCAGTAAACTAGAACTTTCTAGACTGCACTTTGCTGAGTACTGACTTGCTTTTATTTTATTTTTTGTATTGTAACGGAGGCTTGAACTCAGGGCCTTATACAATCACTTGGTTTCATCTCTAAAGGCTGGTCCTCTTCCACTTGAGCCAGGTCTCCACGTCTGGATTTTCTGCTGGTTAATTGGAGAGTAGAGTCTCATGGACTTTTCTGCCCAGGCTGGCTTTGACCTGTGATCCTCAGATCTCAACCTCCTTATGAATACAGGTGTGAGCCATCAGTGCTCATCAATGATCATCAACTTTCAAAGAATATTGTATATTCTTCCTCTTATAATGAACACTGGAGTTATTTTTTTCAGAAATGTTACACAGCAGTCAATCTGTGATATTTGTAATATACTTTGATTTGACAAATATCTAGAAGGTAAGATCAAAAGAAACTTTCTTGACTACATTAATAGACAATGGCTAATTTAACTGTATCTTGTAGCCCTGAATTAAAATATTTTTCTCCTGTTTTTAATAATCTGTATATCAAATAAGAATAGCAAATAAGTTAGCCTGGTTTCCTTTATTCTTCTGATATAATGCACAAGGAATTAATATAATTTAGCATGTGCACGGTAATTTTGTTAAGCCTTCTTTTAAAATTACTTAATACAGAGTCACAAGTTACCACCCAGAGAATTCAGCTTCTAGAAGTATCCACAATGGGCTTTAAAAAGTAAATTTTTGGGGTCACACTGTTTTGGATGGCAAATAAAAATGTGGGTCTTAACCCAACCCTCTTGTCTATTGAAACTATTTCTCTGAGATCAGGCCCAATCAGGTACATTTTAAATCAACAATTGAATTGTTAGACCACACTAGAATCCATTCTGAGGATTTATATATATGCTCTTTCACACCAAAGAAAGAGAAACTTAATTTCCTAAAACAAATTAAACTCAAAGAGGTCATGTTCTCCTTAAGAAAGACTCTTAGGCAACATGGTGGGAAAATCTTTAACTAAAACAGAATTTTTTCAGTAAGTCTTAAATAGCTTAGAGGCCACATCCTTTGGAAATTATCTGGCTGCCATCCTTCTTTACTGTCTTTGCTGCTTTTTTTTTTTTAAACCCCAACCCTTGGGTTGATTAGTACATTCCTCCTTTTTATTTATCATATCCTAACCTCTTTCTATCTTTTCTGGGCTTCTATTTGGTTTTCTAATGGACTTCTAATCATCTCCTCAGCAGAGCCTTTCATGAATCCTTTCTTTATTTTGATAGTACTTACTTGAATGAATCTGGTCACATTGTGCTAGAAAAATTCTAATTTCTTTTGGTCTTCCTGGAATACATATCATTGTCTCAAACTCTGATACTCTTGAATCCACATGAAATGTGGGAGAATAAACCTTTAAGTGATTAGTCCTCCTTACTTTGTTTTTAAAATATTTAGATGGACGGCTCAGCAATAGAGATATTTATGATTCTCATCTTCCCTTTTGTCTCATTCTTGGTTAAAACAAAGCCCAAACATTGCCTTTGGCTCTTCATTTGTATGCTCATCCATTTTCTGTTTAGCCAAGAAAATAAAGGGCTTGAGAAATATGCAGAAATTGTGAACGTTGTTTGCATTCTCCTGAAATATTTCTTTAGCTGAAGGGGATCAAATCAATAAAATATGATGAAACCATATGCTCATTATTTCAAAGGAGAGCAGCTGCTTCAGGGAATATTGAGAGATTTATTAATTCTACCAACACCTCTCATTAAGGCAACTATCTCCAAACCTGATTTCCTAAATAAAATGCATCTCAGTGGGAAAAGGACACTTGTAGAATTTGTTGCTGATATTGTATTTGGTACATTTCTGTGATTAACTTTATGGTAGAGAAATCATTGTGCAATTTAAAATGATTAAGTGAAGAGATACAATTCATCCCATGGAAAAGGTTTATCACATAGCCAGAGTTTGGAAATGCCACAGAGGAAGGTGTCTTGGCAAAGAAGGATGCTTATAGCTTGCTATGGGCCATATGTGCATTTAATTGAGTTTGTAACTTTCCAGGCAAGATGCCAAATGGCTAGTCTACCATCTGGTAATGAGATAATACGTTCTATCTTCTTGTTCTCACCAATTTTAGAGGTACACCAATTTTAGAGGTACCAGAAAACTGATTTGTTCTATAGAAAACTTCTATACAAGTACAACTTTAAGCACACAAGGAGACCGAGTCAACTAGCTAAAGCATTTAAATTTTAATTAATTTGGTTAAGTCTTCTACTTGTACCTCCAACAGAGTTCAAAGTAGCAGAAAAAAAAATCCTTGGTCAACTAGCTAATCTCAATTACAAAATTTAAGATGAATTACTGAAAGGAGACATTTAGCCTATCTAGTTCCATAAAATACAAAGTGGAAATAGTAAAGCAAATAAACAGCAATGACAACAAACCAAAAATTTTGGTGGGGAATTTCAGGATCTGGATGATTTCAGGATGATATTAAAGCTAAAACAAGTCATCAAAAATATTAGGAGGATTTTGAAAATACGTACTGGCATGTGATGGATTTACAACAAACCATACATACTTAAATATATAGTTGATCAATTTGGATGTCAACACCATCAAGAAAATAAGGATGCATATGAGATCCCAAGTTTCTCTTATGACCATTGGCTCACACACCTCTCCATTTATCTTCCCCACTAACCTCAGGGAATCAATGATCTTTCTCCTACTATGAATTCTTAGGGTAAGTCATTTTTCTGCTATTTTTAATTAATTAATCAATTGAATTAATATTTAGTGCTAGGGATTGTACCCAGGGTCTCATGCTTGCTAGGTAAGCCCTTTATCACGTGAGCCATGTCTCCTATTCTCTGCCATTGACACGGGGTCTTGTTATGCTTCTTAGAATGTTCTGGAAAGTATGGGCTAAAGTAAGGCTCCTACCTCAGCCTCTTGAAGAGCTGGAATTTGTCCTCTTTCATAAATAATTGTTTGGAGTTGGCTTCATGTTTCAATTATATCCCAGTCCATTATTGTTTTATTATTGAGTGGTATTTTATTGACTGGTTATCCCATTCTTTCTCATAATTCACTTATAGGATGTTGCTGTAGTTAATGGTTGTGATGATTACAAATAAAACTGCTAAGATGGTTTACCAAAGGTTTGTTTGGGTAAGGATTATTTTGCTTTCACTTTTCTTTTTTTTAATGTATTTATTATATTTTATTTGTGAACATACTGTACAGAGGGGTTACAATTACATGGGCAGGATAATGCATACATT
>NW_012267219.1:4173051-4173304 GCF_000151885.1 Dipodomys ordii
CTGAGCTGGAGCTAGCAGCTCCTCCAAGCTTTGTCGGTATCCAAGATGGAGATCACCGGTGCTGGGGGGGGAGGGGTGGCCTTCCCTCCTCTGCTGCCTGAGAAGGAGTGAGGACGTCAGGCTTCTACTCACACCGAGTCTTGGTTCCTAGGTCGTCTCTGGGTCTGCGAACTGCAGGATGAAGATGTCTGCTCCTTGTCGGTTCTTGCTGGTGTTGAGTAGAATCTGATCGCCCGCTGAGTCTGGCTCCTTC
>NW_012267219.1:4173909-4175899 GCF_000151885.1 Dipodomys ordii
CTTGTCGAATGCTTTTTCTGCATCTATTGAGATAACCATGTGGTTCTTATTCTTGCTCCTGTTGATGTGATGAATAATATTAATTGATTTGCGTATATTAAACCAACTTTGTGTCCCTGAAATGAATCCTGTTTGTTCATGGTGTATGATTTTTTGCATGAATTGTTGAAGTCGGTTGGCCCTTATTTTGTTGAGAAGTTTTGCATCAATGTTCATCAAAGAAATGGGTCTATAGTTCTCTTTCTTTTATGAGTCCCTGCCTGGTTATGGGATGAGGGTTATGATGGCTTCATAGAATATGTTCGGTAGTGAAATTTCTCTTTCAATTTCATTGAAGAGTTGGAGGAGTACTGGTGTGAGCTCTGCTTTGAAGGCCTTGTAGAATTCTGCTGTAAAACCATCTGGTCCTGGAATTTTCTTAGCTGGAAGGTCTCTTATTGCTATTTCAATGCTTGATATGGGCCTATTAAGCTGGTTTAACTCACCTTGGTTTAGTTTTGGCATGTCAATATTTGCTAGGAAAAGGTCGATTTCTGTCAAGTTCTCAAACTTGTTAGCATAAAGTTTTGAGAAGTATTACCTTATAATGTTTTGAATCTTGGTTTTTTCCGTGGTGATGTTTCCATTCTCATCTCTGAGTTCATTTATTTGGGTGTGTTCTCTTCTTTTTCTGATAAGATTTGCTAAGGGTCTGTCAATTTGGTTAAGTTTTTCGAAGAACCAACTCTTTGTTTTGTTGTTTCTTTCTATAGATTTTTCGATTCTAATTCATTTAATTCTGATTTAATTTTAATTATTTCTTTCCATCTACTGGATTGGGGTTTATCTTGCTGCTCTTTTTCAAGGAGGTTTAGATGTGTCATTAAATTGTTGGTTTCAGATCTCTCCAATTTGTTGATGTAGGAGCTCAGAGCTATAAACTTGCCTCTGAGTACTGACTTTGCTGTGTCCCAGAGCAGCTGGTAATTTGTGAGTTCATTTTTGTTGAATAGCATGAACATTTGAATTTCCTTTCTAATCTCTTCCATGACCCACTTGTGATTCAGCAGTGTGTTGTTCAGCCTCCATGTGATACCAGACTTTCTTTGGTGGCTTTTGGTGTTGAGGTCTAATTTTATTCCCTTGTGGTCAGAGAGAATGCAAGGTATAACTTCAATGTTTCTGAATTTGGACAAGTTTGCTTTGTGGCCTAAAATGTGGTCTATTTTAGAAAATGTTCCATGTGCTGTTGAGAAAAACGTGTATTCTAATGCTGCTGGGTGAAATGTTCAGTAGATATCTGTTAAACCTAGTTGATCTATGCAGCTGTTTAGATCTGCAGTTTCTCTGTTTAGTTTTTGCTGAGTTGATCTATCTTGTGGGGAGAGTGGTGTGTGAAAATCCCCAACAGTTAATGTCTTTGGAGTTATATGGGATTTGAGGGAAAGTAGTGTTTCTTGGATAAATTTGGGTGCTCCATTGTTTGGCGAATAGATATTTAGAATTGTAATATCCTCCTGAAAGAGGGATCCCTTAATTAGTATGTAGCTACCTTCTTTATCTCTTCTCACAAATTTTAATTTGAAATCTATTTTATCTGATATTAGGATTGCAACTCCAGCCTGTTTATGGGGGCCATTTGCTTGGTAGATTTTGTTCCAACCTTTAACATTGAAAATATCTTTGTTTTTACGGGCAAGATGTGACTCCTGAAGGCAGCAGGTAGAAGGGTCTTGTTTTTTAATCCAACTAGACAGTCTGTGTCGCTTAATTGGAGAGTTCAGTCCGTTAACGTTAAGAGAAAGGACTGAGAGCTATTAGGGAGTTCCTGCCATGTTATCCACCTTCTTGGGGGTTGCGAAAACTGGGTTCTTCCTATGGTTCTTGGATTTTCAGTTTGGGTGAAGTTTCTTGACCTTTATTGCGGTCTTGTTGGTTTTCTATGTGTAGGACATCTTTAAGAATCTTTTGTAGGGCTGGTTTGGTGGAGATGTATTGTTTCAATTTTTCT
>NW_012267219.1:4178996-4202513 GCF_000151885.1 Dipodomys ordii
CAGAAGTGTCTCCTTGCCTGGGTTTCCTTCTCTGGCCAAACTCTCTGTCCTGTGATGATTCACTTGGTGTAATTCTCTGACTTAGGAATGTTCACTGGAACTCTAAAACTGCTTTCTATGCGAGAGCATACTTAGACTTCAGCTTCTCCTCCACCATCTTTCCGGACTGTTTGCTTTCACTTTTCATAAGTAAATCTTTTAACTAGTATTTATTTGCCTAGGCTGGGTCACTTGAATGGCAATTCCCTTGTACAATTACTTAAAGATAATAAAGGAAAAAGAAAAAAAATTAAAAACGAAATTGTTGAACTACTACTTTTCCAAAATGTTGGCATTATTTTCATTCTTTTCTGCCTGTATTTGAATCTGTAGTCACCACAAATACTTGTCAGCCCTTGGAATGATCAATCTTTACTTTTAATCATTATATTGATTGTATAGTTCCTTCTTGTAATTTTTAGGTGTACTTTTTAAACAAGCAATGATGTTGAGCACCTTTTCATTGCTTCTTTGCCAACTGTAAATCTCCACTGGTGACATGTTATATAAATATTCTACCCAATTTTATATTTCTGTTTTATTGCTGAGTTTATTTACCATAATATCCATTATTAGGTAAATGTTTTACAAATATTTACCCCCAACCAGTAACTTGACTTTTAACTTTTATGGCTCAATATATTTTCAATAATGCTTTGAAATTGGATGAAACTGAATTATTAGGATTTTTAAAAATAGCTTTGCTTTGACATCTAATTATATAATATTTACCTTATCCAAAATCAATTATTTTCTCCTTTCTGTTAAAAAATTCAGAGCTTTTGTCTCTTTTATGTCTTTGAATCATAGCAAGATCCATACAATTCATTTTTTGTATATGGTGAGGTCAAGATAGATAGTCATCTATCAGATATTCATCTGTGCTTGCTCATGACTACACACATATTCCAGGATCAATTGCTGAAAAGTGATTTTTTTCTTCTCTTGAACTGCTTTGCAACATTTAAAAATAACTTGATTATATAAATGTAGAGCTACTTCTGAATTTCTGGTTTCGTTTTATTAGTCTATTTTTATGTAAATATCCAAGATTTTCCTAACAAAGTCTTTACAATACTTCAAGTCAGGTTGCATAGTTAATGTTTAGAAATTTGTAAATTCTAAGTCCTTTGCATGTTCATATAAATTTTAGAACTAGCTCATCGACTTTTACCCAAAAAAGTCTACTTCAATTTCCATGAAGATTTACTTTGTCTATAGATGAGTCTGGGAAATTGTTGAGGATAAGAACCAACTCTAATACTCATATCCTGCTAATAATAAGAAAAAATAGACATTTTGTGAACAACCTGGTAGTCTTTTATGAAATGAAACAGACATTTACTGTATGACTTAGCCATTCAATTCTAAATGACTATCCAAGCATAGAAGGCATATGTTCAAACCAATATCTTTCCTTGAATGTTCTAATTCACTTTATTCATAAAGGCCTTTAAATGGACAACAATCCAAATGTCCATCACCCTGCAAGTGTACAAACAATTAGGGTGCATTCCTATGGAAATAAAAGTTCAGTCCTCAAAAGAACACATTTCTATTTTTTTTTTTTTGGAGTCCGGTCGTAGGGCCTGAACTCTGGGCCTGGGCGCTGTCTGTCCCTCAGCTCTTCAACTCAAGGCTAGCACTCTACCACTTGAGCCACAGCGCCACTTCTGGTTTTTTTTTATGTGGTGCTGAGGAATCGAACCCAGGGCCTTGAGCATGCAAGGCAAGTGCTCTACCACTGAGCCACCTTCCCAGCCCCATGAACACATTTCTAATACTGCAGAAATGTGGGTAAACCCAAAGTCAACATGACTCATGAAAGGAACTGAACCCAAACCCACTATATGCCTTCAAATTTTATCCATACAGAAATTGGGAAAGAAGAAAATTAGGCTGCAACAAATGGGTAAGAGGTTGTCAGGAACTGAAGTCAGATGGAGAGAATTTGCTATATGGACATTTAGGAGAGTGGAAGACTTCTCTAACATGATTGTGGTGCTAGTTACATGGTACATACACTTAGTAAAAATTCTTGTAATTGTACCCATGGTATTGATAAAATTTATTGTACACAGGTTATACTCTAATACTAAGACATAACTACAGGTACTATCTTTGAATAAAACTGAGAAAATTCCATATGACTGTGGTCTTGGAAAGTAAGATACATTGAGCCAGGCAGTGGTAGCTCATGCCTATAATCCTAGCTACTCAGGAGACTGAGATATGAAGATTGCAGTTTAAGCCAACACAGACAGAAAAGTTTGCAAGACTGTTATCTCTAGCTCATCACAGAAACATCTGGAAGTGGAGGTGAGGGTTTTGCCTTGAGCAAAACGGAGTTTGTGGACAGTGCCAGGCCCAGAGATCATGCCCTAGGACTGGAAAAATAATAACCTGCATTACTCTTCTATGATATGCTCTCCACATGTGGCTTGTTAGCTATTTCGTATAATCCAGCTGCTAAGGCAGACAATTCTATTGTTAATTAAAATCACAAGAGAAATTTAGATACTTAGAAAACATTAATTCAATCTAGAGATCTGATATAAAGATCTGATACAAATGAGCTCTGTGTCTCCGTTGGGAAATTGTGGTGTAAGAATTTTTATTATTCTTCCTAAAATTATCATTTTCCTTTTTTTGAAGTTTAAATGACATAGTATCTTCAATGTAAAATGGCCACACTTGATTTGAGTCCACTTGAAAGACATTCATAATGACTAAGTATGTTCCTCTTACAATCCTTTTTTCCCCCATCTTATTTTGAGAATGCCTCTCAATTCAAGAATGCTTAACATTTGGAGTCTTGTCATATAGCCTTTGTAATGTTGCATCAACATTTGGTAATGACTCCAAAAATACTTTTGAAATGTGTACTTGGAGCTTTGTATTAAATGTCATGCATCAAGGGACCATATGGTCAGGCATTTTAAAACTTTTTTTTCCCCCAACTGAAATGATAGCAGAACACCTACCTTGAATGTAACTGAGAATGTGGAAACTCTTACTAAAATTTAAATGTTCAGACAAGAGACACATTGAGTGAAGGTTCTAGAGTATTATAAAAGCTCATTGATTTACAAGCTACCAGAGGCAAACACACTTTAAAGTTGATGTGAATCAAGAAAAAAAAAACACCTGCTTTTTTTGTGTGCAAGAAATACAATTGAGGAAGTGGCACTGTGACTCAAATGGTAGAGCACTAGCCTTGACCTGAAGAGCTCAGGGACAGCACCCAGGCCTAAAGTTCAAGCCCCATGACCAACAAAAAAAGAAAAAATATACAATTGAGAGAAAAGAGGTTTTCTTGTTCCTTCAAAGGCAGAATTGACATTTAGATTCCCAATATGTCATGTAGGTCATAGATAAGAACACTATTTTTGTTCTTTTTGCTATCAATTAATTTTCACTGGGTAGAAGATTAGGCAGAGTCTAATTTAAGACTTGCCCTTGTTTAAAATCTGTTCGCATAACCTAATTTCAATGTCTAACTTTGAGGCTAGTGCAAAAATTATTTTAAAGGACATTCCTAAGGAAACATCAATTGTAGAGTCAAAGCAGTGTTGTGACATGAATAGAAACCTTACAGAGAAAATGATAAGGAGGAAATACAGATTTTTAATCTTATGCTAGTAATGGAAAAATAAAAGAAACAGACATGGAGAACATGTTAAAAACACAATTGCCATATTACTGCCAATATGGTGAGTGAAATTTGGAAAAATTCAGAATACACTGATATTTTCTGTTATCTAAATATAGAACATTATATGTGCTGTGTATAATAGTGAATATTTCGTATATGAACCTTTGCCATATTGATGTCAGATAAATCTAATTACTTAGTAATTTCTGAAGTCATTAAGATATCCTGCTTGGTTAAGATGTAGAGATTAATAAGAAGATCTTTGGTCAGTATAAATGTAACAGGAGATGAAATGATGCAATACAATGAAATCACATTGCAATAAAGAACAAGAGATGGAGTCTTCAACCTGGCATTGAGCAATCAGTTAGATGAACTGGTCAGCAGAAGTAGGTAAGTTCAGAAAGAGAATTGTTAGCCCAGAGAACTGCTTGGGAGATTGCAGTCATGAATGTGTCTATAAATCTACAAGTAAACCCAAAGGGTAGTAAAAGACACATAATTACACTTGGACATGATTAATTTAACAGCAGTCTAAACATGCACACAGTGATAATAAAGGAGGATATTATTAAGAGAAGATTGCATGTGCTCAATAGTTATGTGCATATAAAATGATGCTTACTGAAATGAACTCCAAGTGTTGGAAGTAAGAGTTTTTTTTATTACAATTTTTTATTTTATTGTTAAGATGCTGTATGGAGTGGTTACAGTTACATGAGTAAGGCAATGAGTACATTACTTGTCGAGCATTGTTACCCCTTCCCTTCCTTGTTGTGGTCCCACTATCCCTTCCCTCCCTCACCTCCCACCCTCCTATCCACCCTTCCCCACCTCACCACCGGAAGTTTTAAAGTTCGTTTCCAATATACTGTCCTGTGGGTCTCTTTGTTGCAATGGGTCATCCTGTGTCCTTGTTTCAGCGTTTTGTTATTTCCCTTCCCCTCCCAAGATTAGACATAGGTATATACAAGATGCAGGGTGTCAAAATAAAGTACAGTGACAACAGGGGATATGCCATAGGACAAAGAACCTACAAAGGAAACAACAACAAAATAAAATCACATGGTACCTTTTTGATTGTATTGTTTACAATTCTTTTTTTTTCTTTTCTTTGGTTTGTTCCCTTCTGTCCACGTTTTTTATTTCTATACTGTTTGTCTTGTATATATACATATACATATATACGTTTATCTGATTCAGAGAGGGGAAGGAGAAACACAGAAATGGTGGGACAATGGGTGAACCAATTCAGCAGTGAAGCCCACTAGGCCCTATGTTGGAAATGAACTATACAACTTGGCTGGGGGGAGGTAGGGGAGAAGAAGAGGAAAATGGAGAGGGGAACACAGAGAGAACAAGGGAGGGGGTGACACTGTTCAAAAGGAAATGTACTCACTACCTGACTTATATAACTGTAACTCCTCTGTACATCATCTTTACAATAAAAAAGAACAAAGGCAGTCTTCATGTGGGCTTGAGAAAACGTGTTGTACAACAAAAGCATATTTTCATATACATATGAGAGCTCAATAAAGGAAAATAATTCCTCGGTAGAGTGATGAACTGAGAATGTAAGTCAGGTGGCTGAGTGCTTGTGATGCTGCTAAGATGGATTTAGGTTTTTCTAATGGGGAAAAGAAGCTATTATTCAATTTTTTAAATCAGAAATACACTATGATCAGAGGTATATTTCTGAAGGATCACCTGATAGCTAAAGCTACTATATCATGCCAATTTTGCAGCATTGTATATTCATAGACATTGCTTTATAGCTCTTTGAAGGATAATGACCATTCTTTTGTAAGCCAGAATGTCTATCTGGACAGCTACTTATACACTGATTACATGTTTGAGACAGATCATTTTGGTTTCTTTCTTGAACTCTATAGACAGAAGAAATATGCTTTTATTGTTTGAAATAAAAACTAGCATTATAAATATTTTCACATGTAAGATATTCAGACTCATTATTAGTTCTTTATCTTTATAGTTTCATCTTTGTATCTGTAATTCTCCAATAAATAGTTGAAACCTAACTCACTGATTCAGATGAGTTTTTGGGAATAGAGAACATGGGAATAAATTTGACATAAGACTCACTACATATAATTTGAGACAATAAAAGACCTGGCAACCAGCAAGTATTGAAATATGACTGTTATTGGATAAAAAAATTAATGGGAAATAAGACATTATAGCATGTTAAAATGACATTAGTATTTTGTGCTACTATTATGTTTGCACAGTTTCTTAGCATATCATTGGTCAGAAAAACTGCATCTTAAATTCATACACCTACAAAGTTCTAATCACAATGTCATAATGTAATATTTCTGTGGTTTTTAAATGTAATTGAAGGTTACTTGAAAGGCTTGAGTTAACCAACAAGCCAGGTTCTTGATGACACAAACTTTTTGATAATTTTAACAGCAAAATAAATATAATGGAAGAGGAAGTGATTTACTTTATTTAATACTTCTAGAAGTTGAAGCATTATTAATGATTTCACTGAAAGAATGGTGGATTGAAATGACCAAACAACCAATGAAGTGTGGAAGAGAATAGAAAAATGATGGTGTATACCTATAATCACTGCAATTTGGGAGGCAGAGGTAGAAAATGACAGTCTGAGGGTAATTTCTGGGAAAAAGTGTGAGAGTCTACCCCCAAAATTTATGAAAGCTATAAAAGTACTGGGGATAAGGCTCAAGTAGAATAGCATTACCTAGCAAGTATGAGGCTCTGAGTTAAACCGTTTAACTGCCGAAAGAATTAGGAATGAGACAAAACTATGTAATATGACTACATGATACAAGTTAAAGTAATCAGCTTGTTTTTCTGAAGTGAGGTTGCAAAAGGAATTTCACCAAGGATTGTACCCATTTGGTAATTCTAAATTTAATCTTTTTCTTTAAAAAGGAAATGATTGTAACATGTTGGTAGACAATAATCATGGAGAAAAATTTTACTCTTTATTTTAATAATATCTCAGAAAGTGATTTTGAAAGATTACAAGGTACTGTGTCTTCTTTTTTTTTTTTTGGTCCTGTCATGGGGCCTGAACTCTGGGCCTGGGTGCTGTCCCTCAACTCTTCAGCTCAAGGCTAGCGCTCTACCACTTGAGCCACAGCGCCACTTCCGACTTTTTTCTTTTTGCTTATGTGGTGCTGAGGAATGGAACCCAGGGCCTCAGGCATTCAAGGCAAGCGCTCTACCACTGAGCCACCTTCCCAGCCCCTGTGTCTTCTTTTATAAAGGATTTTTTTTGTATTATTGGTAGGATCAGGGTTCAAATTCAGGTCTCTGTATTTGCTAGATAGTGCTTTAGCTCTTTTTTTGTTTGTTTGTTTGTTTTGTCAATCATGGGGCTTGAACTCTGGGCCTGATAGCTGTCCCTTAGCTCTTCAGCTCAAGGCTAGCGCTCTACCACTTGAGCCACAGCGCCACTTCCAGTTTTCTGGTGGTTTATTGGAGGTAAGAGTTTGATGGACTTCCTGCCTGGGCTGGTTTTCAACCATGATCCTCAGATCTCAGCCTCCTGAGTAGCTAGGATTACAGGCGTGAGCCACCAGCACCCGGCTTGGTGCTCTAACTCTTTAGTCATGCCTTAAACCCTTTCTTTGTTTTAATTTTTAACATAATGTCTCTCTTTTTGCCAGGGCTATCCTGTACTGTGATCCTCCTATTTATCGTTCTCACCAGAGCTCAGATGTAAGGTGCACCCCCACCACATCTAGCTTTTCCTTTTGAGATAAAATCTTGCAAAGTTTTTCCTAGGCTGGATTTGAGCTGCAATCTTTCTCATCTCTAGCCATATCTGGCTTATAGAAGACTTTTTTTGTTGTTGTTGGTTGTGGGGTTTGAGCTCTGTGTCTGGGCACTATGCCTCAGCTCTTCAGCTCAAGACCACTGCTCTTGAGCCACAGTGCCACTTCCAGTTTTTTGGTGGTTAATTGGAGATTAGAGTCTCATGGACTTTTCTGGCTAGTTAAGGGAAGAATAGGAAGCTAAAGTAGTACCTGAAGTAGAGATAGTTACAGAATAAGACTTTGTCCTATGGGTAATATACTAGCTTCTTTTGTAAGGCTTGTTTTCTCTAGAGCTAACAACTTAATGCCTAACTATTGTTTTCCATGTGTCAGGCCCACCTTCCGTACACCAAGGTCCCCTCCAGGAGCGGGTGCAGTGTGGCAGGTGGAGAGGAGTCTCTGTTTCCCCTGCAAAGAAACTGGCATTCTATGAGAGGAGACAATACGACCCATGAAATCTCCCAGATAAGTGTATGACACGCAAGAGGTCATGGAGTACCTAGTGTTGCAGGTAACCTTTAATGTCAGGACTCTGGATGAGGACAGCCCTTTAAAGATCAGGGGAAATTAATTTCACATGGGTCAGCAGAAATCCCTTGTTTTTCCAAATGGAGAATCTCCAAAAGAACTTTGCAGCAAACTGTGCTTTTGTTTTCTGAAACAAAATGTAAGTGCCGTCAAACTGATGTTCAGAGGACACAAAATTGATAAAGTATCTTATCTAAAGAGCATAAATATTCTCATAGGCAAAACATTGCCTTCTACATAATTTCTATTTTATTTCTAACCTGAGACTGTATCCTCAAATCTGGTTGTTATTTTTGGAAGAAGCGAGCTTTGGTCTTGTCAGAATTGCAGTTCCCTGAACTGTGAACTGATTTTTTTGTGTGAATTGGTATTCAGAGAACCCAGGACAAAGCTGGTCCTGCAAGCAACATTTCTCTGTACAAGCTTCATGTCACCGAGACCAGCCTCTGCTGCAGAAATGGACTAGAGTTATGTTATAACGTATGTGTGCTGTTCTATAGACAAATAATCTAATTTGTGTTGCTCTTGGACTACTGTGTTTCCCATCCATTGGGCTGTGGTGACTACAGGCTTGTTTCATGTCTATGGGGGTAGGGCTATAAGGCCAATATAAACAGCAAGGTCCTGTATTCCATCAAGTATCCTATGAGGAATTTTGTTGGGAATAAATAAATGAGTGGGGGAGATGGATCTCTGTATCTCTTGGCAGTTCACAGAAAAGCTTATGGTACTCTTAACATCTTGTTGAATTAAGTGTATGTGTGTTGTGTTTGGAGGTGGGGGGGACGGGGCAGCAATGAGAAGCAATTGACATCTTCCCACAAGCTAGACAAGGGTGACTTTGGGCTTGTAGACTTTAGGAATCGACACATGGAGGAGTCTGATTAAATTTACTCTTGGGATTGTAGTCCCCTGATCTTGTCATCACTAGCAAAATTGGTTTCATAACAGTTGTGAGGCGGGCACTGGAGTCAGGCCTGAGCCACATTAGAAAGTTGCACTGGAGACAATGGGAAAGCCATCCATGTGAGTGCTGCACTACAGGCTTATCACCAGAAGAGGCTCTGACTACCAAGCAGAGTGGCTCTCTGTTCTGTCATTATCAGCACAAATGGTGATGAATTAATGAGGAGGCTGAAGTGGAAAATTTGAGGAACGTAGTCCTGAACACTTATCAGACAGTTCCTTTGAGGGCTCTCGGAAATAATTGGAGGATCTTCTGTAAGGGGCTTCAATGTCAGTTCTTATTTGGGTAGTTAATGAGAATATAAACTAATTTTTCTTCACTGACACATGAGGCTGGGATATTGGTATCTTGAATGATGATAAAGAGAACGAGTTGGGTCAATATTGAGAGAAGGGCCAGGATCTATGTCAGCATGAGTATTGGTACTGAATCCCTCAGAAATGGAAAATCAGTATCTCTGAAAGAAAGCTACAATAGTTCTGCAATCAGAGGTGACTTGTTTTGCTCAGACAGAAGAGGTGACATCATCCACCATGGAGACCTACTTTATCCTAAACACAGGGAGACGAACTATAAATTTACAAAGAAATAACTATTACTATTGTATTATTCACTCATTTATTTCCAATTTCTATCATAGCACCCTACATCCTCAGGAATTTTTGAAAATTGGTAAATCAGTAGATTTTTCTCGCTTAATAAACTATAAAATATTAACTGTTTGAATTAAGGCCATATGGCTCAACAAAAAAAATCACAAACTCCCAAACAGAGCATGTGAGATAATGCTTAATGTGCCCCCAATCTAGGTAAACAACCTCATCTCCTAATTATTTTCTATGTAAAATATTTAGCATCTTCTCAGCCTTCCACCCATCTCAACTGGCCTCATGCTGATTCTCTGAATTTGCTCCACTTCTCCTTTCCTTTAGGCTACGTTTCCCTTGGATTCATTGTCCATCTCTATATTTTTTTGTTTGATCTGCGTTTTGACCGACTGCTCATTTTTTTAAGTATCTTTTAAGCCCACAAATAACTGAATTAATCATTCCTTCCTTTTCTATACTCCTCTACTTGGAGGTAGTTTTTTGGGAGGGTAACTTTTTGATAGTTGATATTTCCACTTATACCCTACAGTTTTTTTCTTGGCATTAGGAAGAGGGAGGTTTATGTTTTTGTCTGTTTCATATAAATTGGGTCATATCACTCCATGGCTTCAAATCCCCCATAGTTTACTATTACACTTAGACAAGTCCCATCTTCCCAGGCTCCCACTTCTCTGGCCAGTAGCTGCTTCTCCAAAAGCATCTTCTTCACATCCATACCCCTGCGGCCATGTTGTTTTCCTCTATTCCTCAACCCAGACAACCCCCTGGTAGGCAGCTCCAGGGTCGGATTTTTGTTTACCTGCCAGAAAGTATCTTTTCCAAGCTGAATTTGTGACTTGCTTTTTTTTTTTAACTTATTACTACTTCAACTCAAAATGTCATCTTAAAGATATGTTCTCTGTCTTATTGACTCTTAAGTTGTCTTCAATTCATCTAAAATATCTGTATCTTCTTTCTTACAATGTGTTCTATTAATCTTGAAATCTGTCTCATCAAAAGCAGATATAATTCTAAAAACTAGAATTTAAGCTCTAAATTAGATTAGAAATGACTTGCTGGTGAACACAAATATCTCAAGTAACCTAACCCACTACCCTGTGGATATCTTGTTCAACAAATTGAGCTTCATATACAACTAAAAGTCTCATCACTTAGAAAAATAAGTTTCATCTGGATCAAAACCATTACTCTTGAGATAATTGCAGGGTACTTAGTTGATTGCATGTGCCTTTACAGCAAAGTTGTATCTGTGTGGGATAAAGAAGATCTACACTAAGTGTGTAGAGTGGAATATGTGCTGAAGGTTTTGTTATGAGCAATAGCATCATTCTCTCCTTTTATATTCAAATTATATGAACCTTAGCTTTGTAATCTTGGCTTATCTTTAATCACAATCTTAGAAAACTCTCTGTGTGTGACTTCCTAGCCACAAAATTCATTTTGCATATAATACAATTCCTTCATAGGCCTCAGATCTTTTATTGCTAGTCAGTGTCAGATAAGGGGATGTTAAAGTAATGAACCCTAAGATATGTATTCAAATGTTTTTTTTCTTTCATGCGATTGTTTCTAACACATTTATAAGATGATTTCTTTGTTGCTTTGTATGTCCCTCCCCCACAGTATAACCTCTGTTTTCACTGTATTTGATGTCAGTATAATGTGGAGGGGAAGGGGAAAAACAAATCGTTTAAATAGGGATACAGGTGGACCCATTGCAACAATGAGATGTACAAGTTGTTATGTCGAAAACAAACTTTACAACTTTGGTGCAGGGGTAAGGGGGGAAGGGGGAGGGGGAGGGGGGAGGATTGGGTGGGGGTGCAGGGGGAAGATGGGAAGAGATGGGAAGGGATGGGAAGGGGAAACAAAGGAGAAGGCTACAATGCTTGATAAGAAATGTACTCATTATCTTGCCCATGTAATCGTAACCCCTCTGTACAATATTTTCACAATAAAAAATAAAAATAACTATCAAATGAAAAAAAATAGTTTTTGAATAGTTTTGGTTGCAGCTATAAATTCTTAACTTCCTGACTCCAAGGCTCACCTAACAGACTTCAGAGAATTAACCTCCTTCCCAAACCCTTCCCTTCAGTAATCAAAGAGAACAGTGTTTTCAATGTGTAATTCCTTTGAAAATGATTTTATGATTTGAATTTAAGCTAACTGTATAAAGTAGGTTTATTGTCAGTTTAAAAGAAGCAAAGGGTAACAAACTATTATCTTATGTGTATCCAATTATTATAACTTTATATTTTAGTATATGCTGTTATCCAATACCCATAAATACCCATAGTGAAGAGTTCATCTTTTCCCCCCAAATTCAGTCCTCACCATTCTTCTATATTATATCACTTGAGAAAAGAATCATTAAATCTGTTATCCTGCATTTATTCTCCAATGCAAAACTATGCAGTAGCATCACTAATTTTCAGAAGTTGAACCAACTGTATAACTATGGGAGAATAAAAGGAAAAAGAGAAAAGCTGTTGTTTTTTATTGGGGGGAAGGACAGAGGAGGTTACCACTTAAGGAAATCCTTATTCTTTTTAAAGCAAGTTAGGAGTTAAAATTTCAAATAGGAACAGGTCTGAGGAAATAATGATAACAAAGGTGGATAGGAATTACATGTACCATTTTTTGTGAGTTCTGAATTCATCAAGTAAATACTTTTGAAGGCCAATACTATAATATCCAGTACAGGAGTCGCTAAGCAGATGTGGGTATTCATATTTAAATTAATCAAAATTGGCAATTAGGAAGTGGCATTATGGCTCAAGTGGTAGAGCACTCACCTTGAACTGAAGAACTCAGGGACAGTGCCTGGGCCAGAGTTCAAGCCCCATGACCGACAAAAAAACAAACAAACGAAGAGATGAAAATCAAAACAACATTGAGATTCCACTTTACAGCAGTTATAATGTCCATAATCAAGAAATCTAACAACAGATGCTGGTGGGAATGCGACCAAAGGGGAATGCTACTACACTGTTGGTGGGAGGGCAAACTTGTTCAACCACTCTGAAAAGCACTGTGTGGGGTTCCTCTAAAGACGACACGTAGAGCTCCCGTATGCCCCAGCAATCCACTTCTGAGGATTTACCCAAAT
This sequence comes from Dipodomys ordii, assembly GCF_000151885.1. Lineage (NCBI taxonomy): Eukaryota > Metazoa > Chordata > Mammalia > Rodentia > Heteromyidae > Dipodomys > Dipodomys ordii. The sequence goes on from NW_012267219.1 coordinate 4,191,718, forward strand.
GTCCACAAACAAGGCCACTCTAAAGTCACCAGTATGACTATGTTCATCGCATCATTATTTACCATAGCCAAGATATGGAACCAATCCAAATGCTTCTCAGTAAATGAATGGATCAAGAAAATGTGGTATATATACACAATGGAATTCTTTGCTTCCATCAGAAAGAATAACATTGTTCCATTCATAAAAGGAAAAACTTGGAAAAAATTATATTAAGTGAAGCAAGCAGGCCCAAAAGAAAAGTAGATTGCATGCTCTTCCTCATTTATAAGAACCAGTATATATATATATATATATTCTTCAGAGGGGCTCTCAATAACCCAAGTGCTTAGTGCATAGTACTATATACAATGAAGCATATTAACATGAATTCTAACTTATGGAAACAAGAGGTTCTCATTAGACCCTGGGTATAGTTCGTTCTTTTTTCTCTATTTTTTTCTTTGTTTCTCTTAGTTTTTTGTACCTTGTGATTTGCATAATAGACAATGCAATATGTGGAAGGGAAAGGGAATCACAGAAACATCAGAACAACGGATGAACCACATCAACTTTAATACTCACTTGACACTATATTGAATATGAACATTACAACCTGGGGAGTGGATATAGGGAGGGGTAAGTTGGAGATAAAAGAGGGATAGGGTAACAATGATTAAAAACAAATGTACTTATTGCCTTACTTATGTAACCATAACCCCTCTACCCATCATTTTTCAATTAAAAAATTGGCAATTAATCTTTGCATACTAACTACATTTGATGTACCTAGTAGGTACCTATGTTTAGTGAACACTTACTAAGCGGTATAAACACAGATCATTCCCATCCCTGCCAAAAGTCCCATTGGAAATTGCTGGTATGCAGTGTGCTGCTCTCTGCCTCAGGCACTGGAGTACAAAACTGTACAGTATCAGTGTTTCCATATGAGATTATACTGATGTATTCTGACAACAAGCATATAAATGAAGAAAATGATCTTGTGGTAAGAATACAATAAAATCTAATCAAAAGATTTATTCAATCTAAAACCTACACCAGGTTAGGGTGCGGAAATGACTGTTCTGTCCAGAGTAACAAGAAGAGACTTCTTTGGAGAATATCAGCTATCAAACAGCATAGATTGAGGACATTCAAGAAGCCCCAGGGAGGATATAATGAAGGAATGACACATTATAGTATAAAAACCATTTTCTGAAAGGAATTCATTGGACTCCTCTTTGGGGCCTCTCTCCAATAGAGAGTCTAGCTATTTTTGTTTTATGGCTTTCTTTTTCCATTCAAATAAACTCACTCCTTTTACTTTAAAAAAATCACGAGTATACAAATTATGACTTTTAATATATTATTTATTGTAATGATACTTTACAGAGGGGTTACAGTTACACAAGTAAGGTAATGAGTACGTTTCCTATGGAGCATTGTTACCCCCTCCTTTGTTTTTCCCCTAAGTTCTCTTCCTTCCCCTCCTCCCCAACTCCTCCCTACCCCCTCCCCCACCCACCGGAGTTGTAAAGTTCGTTTTCAACATAAGATTTTTTTTTTTTTTACAAAAAAGATTATACTGAGACATAAAAAAGGAGAGAGTGACCGGACTTCAAAGGGGTCCAAGGAGCAGGAAGTGGCCAGACTGTATGGGTTCATCATGGTGCAAATTGTAAACTGGCTCACTCTGCACCCATTTGCAACTTCTCTGTTGACTTTCTGTATGATGAATCTAGAGGAAATACATTTTATGAACTCTTTGCTAATTGGGGTTCCAGTTAAGACCTATATTTTATCAAGTAAGTCTGAGTCAAGAATTACAACCTGAGTTGTACTCTCTATCAGATATGTTCAGGCAAGCTGAAAAGTACAAAGCTCTTGTTTCCTTGAGATAGGGCCATTGCAGAATTTTTGACCTTCGTTTTCTGATCTTTTGGTATTGATTGCATGATAACCATGGCTATTTCTGCAACCCTCCTATACAGTATATTTGAGCAAAGTTTTTGCTCAGCTAAAGGATTAGGTTGTCTGAAAATAGGTATCAAATATATGGTGGTTAATTCTAGAGTTATAGAATTAGAAGCTCAACAAACTCTGTCTTCAAAAGAAAAAGACAAAAAAGAGTAAGACAAAAACAAAAAATGACCAAATCAGGAATGGAACATAGAACATTACTACTGACCCTACAGAAATGAATTATAAGCAAAATATGAAAAACTTTATGCCAATATACAACTTTGATAAGTGAGTGAATTCCTAGACACAATTTTCCAAACTGACACAAAAAATTTAAATACGTAAACTATTGAATTCCTTCCTCTCTCTCTCTTCTCTTTCCATTTCCTTTTCCTTCTCTTTCTCCCTCTCCCTCTTTCTCCCTCTCCTCCCTTCCCTTCCTCTCCTCCTCTCCCTTCTCTTCCTTTTCCTCTCCTTTCTTCCCACTCCCTTCTTCGCATCTTCCCATCTCCTCCTCCTATTTTCTCCCTCTCTAATTCATTTCTCTTCCCTTTATTTTTAAGATGGCTAATTGTTTTAGGAGAAGTTTCCACAACGGATTCATGGAGTCTTCATAAACTAGGTCCCCCTCACCCCCCCCCCGCGCGCCTCCCAGTGTCAGCTGACATTTCTGATTTTGCTAACATCCTGTCCAGATACTTACCTTGGCGTCCAAGTTCTTTTCATCCCAGGGTGAATCCCACAGAACCTACATTTCCATCCGTAGATCTATACATGGTGAAAGTCAATGCAAAAACTAGTATATGTCTGAGACAAGCAGAAAAGGTCAGATAAGATGATGTTAGGCGAAATGAACCCCAAGAGAAGGATTCAAATGTTTTTTCTTTCTTGCTATTGTGTCTAACATACTTATAAGATGATTTCTTTGTTGCTTTGTATGTCCCTCCCCCATGGTATAACCCCCGTTTTCACTGTATGTGATGTTGGTATAATTTGTGGAGGGGAAGGGAAAAAACCAATCGTTTAACTAGGGATACAGGTGGACCCATTGCAACAATGAGATGTACAAGACGTTATGTCGAAAAACGAACTTTACAACTCTGGTGGGGGGAAGGGAGGGGGAAGAGGGGAAATGGGAAGGGACGGGTAGGGGAAACAAAGGAGGAGGCAACAATGCTTGATAGGAAATATACTCATTACCTTGCCCATATAATTGTAACCCCTCCCCTCTGTACGGTATTTTCACAATAAAAAAAGAAAGAAAGCCAATGACTGGACTGTGGCTTAATTTATAACACTCCATGGAAAGTTGGGCATCCATTGTAGGTCCAGCTCCTCTAGAGGGCAGTAGCGTTCCATTCCAAATGCCAGCCTAATCATCCCTGGTCTGGAACACACTTGTGCAATAATTGTGAGGTGAAGTTTGCAGGGTTTTCTTGGAACGAAATTCAGTACAATGTTGGAAATGTGTGGCAGGTGAAACTTCTGTGAAAAGGTAGATGCTTAAGCCTGACTACGTGTAAGCTAAACTCTGAGGTTAAAGCATTCCCTTTTGGCAATTTGGTTACATCTGCCAGATTCTCCCTCCAAAATCAAACTTCCTCCTGATGACTGTCATAGGCCATCCTTCTAAATAAAATACACTTGTCCTGCATGGTTCGACATACTCTTTTGTCCATGAAACACAGACTTACTCGTGGTATGCCCTAACTCTTTAGTTCAAAGGAAAAACTTCTTCCCTGATTAACCACTACCCCCAGCAAATACTGAACACACTTTTATGGGAAATGAGGATCATGTAAGTGAAAGAAGTGTTCTTGGGGATGAAGACATTTTAATATACTGTTATGATCATCTATTACACTGCAAGGCACAAGTTGGAAATTCTTGAGGAAAGTACTTCTAGAGCAACACAACAGTTTGATCCATTAGCTAATAAAGTCTTAGGGTTTCTAAAAGTAAATTTGAAGAACATTTCCATGCTCTTGAATGGGGGGGAATTCTGGGGTGGAAAAAATCTATTCATGTGTCAGTATTTACTTAAAAATATTAAATTTATTACAGTGGTGCAGTGTGAACCAATGAAATCATCCTCTGGTTCTACAGCCTACTCTAGTGGAACGTACTGTTCTTTGGACATAGATAATAATACGTGTAATTATAATAACATATTATAATAAATATTTGTTCAAATGAGTTGATCTAAAAGTTTGGTTGCTTCACAAATGTAGTTATTGCACAAAATTTGGATTAAATTCAAGAAAATGAAGCAATTGCTTGGGTCATTATTTGAGCAAAACAAGCTGAATACTGAAAAACAAGTCTTCAGAGTTCAGCTATCAGGAAAAATAAACTTCACTAGATAATTGTTCAAGTTGCAAGTTTACATAAAAATGCTACACTTGGCATGTGATTCAAATGGGTTTATATTAAAAAATCACTTTCCTTTTTTAGGTAAAACTACCTGTCCAGCCAGGTGCCAGTGGCTCATGCCTGTAATCCTAGCTACGCAGGAGGCTAAGAACTGAGGATTGTGGTTTGAGGCCAGCTGAAGCAGAAAAGTCCCCATGAGATGCTTATCTCCAATTAACAACCAGAAGTGAAGCAGAGGCTCAAAGCGGTAGAGTGCTAACCTTGAGCAAAAGAGCTCAGGGAGAGTAGTACTCAGACCCTGAGGTCAAGCCCCACAACTGACAAAAAAATCTGTCCAAAATAATTCTTCATATATACTATTGGAGAACTGCCAAGACTGGAACCAATTTTGTTTTTGCTCTTAATGAAGTTATCATAAGGATATCTCATGTTGAAGAAAAGCCTGTTCCTAATATTTTCCTTATAAACCTTAAGAGTTTTGGTTGTTCTGAAGATTAAATAACCTGAGTTTTAATATGATAAAACAAGACTCTCTTCTTTGGTTTTGTTCCCTGTTTAACCACATGTATATTATAGCATATCTCTTATTGTCACTTAAATGAACCCTTATTCAAAATACTAAAATTCTGCACCTGAGAAATGTACAGAGCTGGGTTTTTTTAACTTAACTTCTTTGGAATATTTATTTTTTATTATCCTTAAGCAATTGTACAAAAGTCACATCAATGTCAGTTTGTGAGGATTTATCAATATAGAATAACCCATACTAACACAGATGAAGACAGAGACCTATGATTCCACTATGTATTTATATAGCCAATGTTTTTACACACACACACATTAATACATACATACATACATACATACACAATAACCCTATGTGTATATAATGCTATCTACTGTCCTCTATTTCCACCTTTTGCTACTGAAAACATTGTGAAGAAAATAATGCATCAGATCATTTTTAAAATGATTCCTTGCTATTTTCCTTTCACTGATAGGGGGCAGTGATATGCTTGAAAGAGTAATGAAATCATTTTCAACTTGGAGCATTTAGTATATCAGGAGAAAAGCTGAATCTGATATAGAATTTACGTACAGGTAAGCTTTCTTTAGGCAGCCATGGGAGAGTAAATCCATTGCTTGAGAAGAATTAATAGCACTAAATTAGAAATGGCATGTTGAAATGATGTCATCTATTTACTACACATCAGGAAGTTTATGCAGGTTATCTCATGAAATTCTCACAATGACCTAATGTCCCTATTCTGTAAACAGGAGAACTCAAGTTCAGAGATGCTGAGTAGTTTGATGAAGGTCACACAGCTCTTAGGTGGCAGAGGCCGAATTCATTTCTCACCCACATAGATCTGTGAATTACTGACAAGTAGAATTGAAGACTAGGAAACAACCCAAAGGAAACCTATAGGTGAATAACTACATCTGTCAGCAGCTAAGCAAGGTCTTGTTTCAATGACAGACATGGTATTTACAGTGAAACTGACCTTTTTGTGTATGTAAGAGATTCAATACAGGATTCCACTTACTATGGAAGGATATGAAATTGACTGGTGAGATTTGACCTTCTTAGTACTTTCAAGGTACGACAGAAAATAAAAAGAAATAAGACCTTGAAATTGACAATAAATTTATTGGAAGCATGGAAGGAAGTATCATTGAGACACAAAATTGTAGAGAAGCTTGTGATGATAGATTTCAGTGGGGACAGTGAGTTGATTTCAGACCAATGAAGTAGCATCTCATGAAAATTATGCCTGGATTAAACATTCCTATGAAATCAGATGTTTCTCATTTCCCAAACTAGAGCCGGGCTGAATATATAAATGTATTTTCTCATAAAAATCCATAAATGTCAGTTTAAAATAAGCTTCTCTGCATTTCAGCCAACCTTAAGTGAACTTAGAATGTAAAATGTAAATTCCTTATGTATAACTTTAATTTTAAACACTAGTAATCATTGTGACCTCAAAGTATAGAGACTTCCAATCCATCCTCCTTCCCCAATTCAACTGTAATAAAAGAGAAAAGAAATAAAGGAAATTCATTGTTTTCTCTGGTTGATATATATTTTTTGTCTTGACTTGCAGTTTCTTTTTTCTTTTTTGCTGATCGTAGGGCTTGAACTCAGGGCCTAGACACTGTCCCTGAGCCTCTTTATACTCAAGGCTAGTACTCAACCACAACACCACTTCTGTTTTTTTCTGAATAGTTTACTGGAGGTAAGAGTCTCATAGACTTTCCCACCCGGGCTGGCTTCAAACCGTGATCCTCAGTTCTCAGCCTCCTGAGTAGATAGGATTTCAACTGTGAGCCACCACTGCCTGGCTTTGAAGTTTCTATGCATACCATGTATGCGCGCGCACACATACACATGCACACACACACATACACACACACACACATCATACTGCTAAGTAATCTTTAAAGTCTACTAAGTAGATACATGTTGAAATCAATCAGTTCTATCAGTCAAAGACAGATAGACATTTTCAAATATTACCTTATCATCATCACACACACACAAATCCCTATCATTTTCATTGTGGTCTCTTTGCCTTTGATTTTGGATAATCATGAAATTCCATCCACAGTGATAAAAACTCATTGTGATTTCAGGATGTAATGTCTGCTCATTTGGAGATAAATGATAATTGGTACTTTGGAGTCTCATCAGATTGAACATACCCAACTAAGGAAAAAGTAATAGTCAAAATTGAATTTCATCAAATCTATCTTTGAATTTATAATTTGCTGAGGAAATTAAGTTTCCTTACTCCTTTTAATTTAACTAGAAACTGTGATTTGAACTAATTTTTAATAAAATGGTCATATAAAATGTAACATGTACTATGTAAAGGTAGTATTTAAGTTAATGTTGATGATATGGTTTGTATCAAAAAATGATGTGATTAAATCAAGTTAGGAATTTTTAAAATAAAGATATTCATTTGTTCTGATTAGTTGTAATATCATAAGGAAGCGAAAGACTATTTTAGAGTATGCATCTATTTTTTATGAATAAGTCAGAAATGATAACTTATACATGGGATCTTATACTGTAAAACAAGTATTCCCTTTTAAAATGATTCACTATATAAAAGTAGTGAATAGACATTTATGCAACATAATTTAGATAAAGCTGGGACATCTATTAAGAAGTTCCTGTAGAAGAGCTCTCCTGCATATGTGTCAATGAACAAGAATTATTTACAAATGACTACCAGATCCACAGCCTTGCTCAAAAGCCATTTTAACTCTACATTTTAAAAAAAGCAACCATATTTTACTGCAAAGCTGTTCCCCTATCCCTGCTGCACAATGGGCTGCTTAACTTTGGACTGGGGCCACTCTTGCCCTTGACCCTTATGATAAAGGATTATTTCCAATATCTTGTGCAACCCTCTTCATTTTACCTCTGAAATTTTCCCTGCACACTTGCTCACTCAGCACACACACACACTTCATTGCAAAGAGTAGAGACTTTCTCTGTATACTATGTAAGTCTAGAGTCTGAAAATATTAAATGCAAAATTCCAGAAATAAGGAATTCATGACTGTTTTAATTGTGGACTACTTTACCCCATCCCGCAGATTGGAAATCTACTTTTATCTATCATGTCCATAGTGTTGATCCTGGTAGCCTATTAGTTCCTTAGTAGCCATGAAAACTATCAAATTGAATGACATGTTATTGGATTGGATGTGTTCCCTCCCTTTCTTCCTTCCTTCCCTCCCTCCTTCCTTCTTCCTTCCCTCTTTCTCCCTCTCCTTTTTTCCTTTCCTCCTTTCTTCCTCCCTCCCTCTTTCCCTTCTTCCTCTTCCCCTCTCTTCTTCTTTCTTTCCTCCAACCTCCTCCCTCCCCCTAACTTGTATTCATTCTTTCTTTCTCCTTTCTGTTATTGCTGAGCATTGAATCCTAGGGCTTTGTACATATTCAAGACATCCTCTGTACTGAGGTATATTCAATCTCAACCCATGTTTACTGCACTTTTACTGTATGTATCTTTACCCTTTCCACTGAGGATCCACAAGAGAGGCCAGCAAAAGACTACATTAAAGTCACCATTGTCAATGAAATCTGTCACTTAATCTCATTAAATGTTAATATAAAAACAGAAAAAAAAGTAGAATGATTTTGAGCAATCACCTCCATTTAGCTTATATAGAGCATATCACTTGCCAGATTTCAGTATTTTTGCTCACTTCACGTTTTTCAACGTAGACACTCTTAGACCCATTTTTCTGTGCATTGTGGAGAGAACAACACATTTTGTGGATCTTAATTTTTCACTTTTAATTTTGAACTTGTTGGTGTCCTAGTGTTCAGATTTGCCTTTCTCACATAAATTCTTCTAGAAGAAAAGAAAATAGTTACCAATGAAAAGAGTATATAAATGATTAGGGGTAATTTTTAAAACGTCAGAGGAAGAACATCAGGTTTAGTATACCTTGTCCTTTTCTTTATTTTCTCTCTTGACCTATATTGTCAATGTGCCCTGAAAGACTGAGGGGAACGAGAGAGAAAAAAACTTTACTGAGTGATGTTTTCGTTGCTCTCACTTTAATAGTTAATGGCAGTCTACTTCATGCATGTCACAGTAACGCGTGTTGCTAACATGGCATGTAGATACTACAAATCCTTCCTTGGCCCTAGGGCTCCTTTATTCTGTTGTTTGATTTTCTAGTTCTTATTCATTCCTGACGTTCTCTTCTCCTTTTAGGTTCTGGTCACATACTCCCAGATCACAATAAAATTGATTTCCCATGTCTCAATCCCTCTGCCTGTCCAAACACTCAGTACTTCTTCATCCTCTTTCTCCTGGTACTGTATTTGTGTTAAGTTAGAATTGTATTTCTGATTCAGAGAGGAGAGTACAGTGGGTCAGAACATAGCTACAATATCTGGATTGGAAATCTGGCTTCCCATTTAGTCAGTTGAAAATCCTGAACAGTAACTTTACCTCTCTAGTTTCCTTATATATAAATGAAAATGGTCATAATATGAACCTCACAGGATTGTTGGAAAGACAAAAGATTTTAGTATTTATGATGTGCTTAGAGGAGAGGCTGACATGTGACAATTGCCATAAATATCTTATAATTAAACAAGATGAAATAGTACATTAACTTTGTGGCTCTTACAGATGAGAAGCAAAATAAATATGGTATCTGTTTTCAAATAGAAATGCCTAGCTTTCAAAGATAAAATAATTTTATGCTTTGAATTTATATTATTCCAAGTCAGTCTCTTTGACTCTTAATATCATAGTTCCAGAAAGTTTTAGACTTAGTTTTGAATGGAAATAAAAAGGGAAATTTATGATGTAGGAGTCTAGATATCCTGAAACTGCTTTAAAATGGTAAGAACTTAGAATTTAAGAAAAATTGAAATTTTATAGACACATAGAAGATGGGCATTTCCTAGGAAAAGTTTTCATTTTATGTGTTTGAAAGGCTGGGAAAAGGACTGTACATTCACCATGAGAGGAGTAAGATACCTAGTGTCAATCTGATTAACTCCACTTACCATCATGTCTGCCTAATTTGAGGAAGTTACTTTAAGTGAACTTTCAGTTCAAATGTCTGCAAGACTATTCTCAACCAAGAACATTTGAAACCCTTTACAAGTTCCTACTTTCCTCTCTTAGACTAATTCTGGGTGGAATTTCACTTGCTCTCATTTTAGATGATCTGATGATTTCTGCAGGCTGGAATCTTCTTCATCCACACGATCCCTGTCTGTATTGCCAAGTTTCTGTTAGGGTCAAGTTGACATTTTGTATTTCTTCCAAGTTCAGAAATATCTCGAGTTTGAAAAATTCTTTATACTTCAGATTCGCTTACTTAGAAATGATTTCCGCGTAATTCTCATTAATTCCTTTGACATTCGACCAAATGTTTGAATCCATAAATGTTTTCTTCTCATTTTTTTGCTGAGTTTTAATTTTCAATTGAGCTTATTATTATGTTTTACAAAAATTTCAGACTAACTCAAGATACATCGATTTGAGGAAAGAACATCTGTCTTTTATGATTAGCTTAGTCTTTTATGATTAGCTTAGAAGAAACCGTGCCAATACTGGATCTGTTTCCATAAAAAGGAAGAAAATATATGTGAATCAAGAGATTCAGCATGAGTTCTGCTAAGCGTGATTATAGTCAAATGTGAAGTTAACACATTGTTGTCCTTCATAGCTACAGAAAAAAAAGGGCAGGAAGAACTAGAAGTCCAATTCTGACCTTTTGGAAAGACCTGCAAAATGTAGAAAAATGTCAGCATAAAAATTTACAATAAATTCTTCTAAAATATACCAAAGACAACCATGTGGCCTATGATGCAATCAACTTGGGAATTTTCTTTTTAACAGTGTCTAAAGTTTTAAGCTATGTACATATGACCATATAAGATGATGTTAAGGAAAATGAACCCCAAGATAGCAACACATTTTTTTCTTTTTTTT
>NW_012267219.1:4205578-4261359 GCF_000151885.1 Dipodomys ordii
TGGGCAGTTGTTTCTTTGAGGATTTGTTGTTGGGGGATTTAATTTTTTGAGTTCCAGGTATATTTTAGATATGAGACCCTTGTCCATTGTATGGCTAGTGAAGATCTTGGAAAGTAGTATGGAAGTCCCTCAAAAAACTCCACATAGAGCTCTTCTATGACCCAGCAATCCCACTTTTGGGCATTTACCCAAATAATCACAAACAAGATCATACTAAAGCTACTAGCACAACGATGTTTGTTGCAGCATTATTTACTATAGCTAAGATATGGAACCAACCCAGATGCCTCTCAGTAGATGAATGGATCAAGAAAATGTGGTATATATACACAATGGAATTCTGTGCCTCCATCAGAAAGAATGATATTGCCCTATTTGTTAGGAAATGGAAAGACTTGGAAAATTTATATTAAATGAAGTAAGCCAGGCCCAAAGAACCATAGGTCTCATGGTTTCCCTTGTTTGCAAGGACTAGTACATGTGTAGTACAAGCAGAGAAGTTCAAATGCTATATACATATGACCACATGAGATAATGTTAAGCAAAATAAACCCCAAGATAGGACACAAGTGGTTTTCTTTTTCTTGCTAGTGTTTTTAATGTGCTTACAATGCACTATGTGATTCTTTTGTTTCTTTTGTATGTTCTTCCCCCACAGTATCACCCCTGTTTTCACTGGATTGGATTCCAGTGTTCTGCATCTTGTATATACATGTTTGTAATTTGGGGATGCAGGCTGACCCATTGTGATGATGAGATGTACAGGACACTATGTTGAAAATGACCTTTACTATGTAGGGGTGGGGGGCAGAAGGAGTTGGGGCAGAAGGATTGATGGTAGGGAGAAACAAAGGAGGAGATAACAATGCTTGCTATGAAATGTACTCATTACCCTACTCATGTAACTGCAATCCCTCTGTACAACATTATATATATATGTGTATATATATATATATACATATATATATATATATATATATATATACATATAAAGGCTTCTGGGCATGAATAGTTCACACCTGTAATCATAACAACTCAAGAGGCTGAGATCTGACAGGAAAGTCTGTGAAACTTATCTTTGATAAACTCCCCAAATGCCAGAAGTGAATCTGTGGCTTAACTGGTGTAGAGCTACTGTTAAGCAAATATCTTAAGAAAATAATAGTAAAGGGCATAGTCTAGGGTCAACTCCCAGAATTGTGCATGCACACTCATGCAGCCAGAAGCCTACGGGAGAGCCTACGGTTTATCTCTCATAATAGATGGAGAGGTTCTTCCCTATATAAGACAGGGAAGACAATTTGTGTATACTTGAGCCTGATAAGTGAGCTAAGACAATTCATGTATACTTGAGCCTGATAAGTGAGCTAAGATCATTCATGTATACTTGAGCCTGATAAGTGAGCTAAGATCATTCATGTATACTTGAGCCTGATAATTGAGATGGTCTTTTGTACCATCTATAGAAAATATTCAGCTTTGGAAACTTCTAACTTTTTTGATGTATCCCACTTGAAAAGAAAATAAGTTGACAGGTAGTTTTTTTTAATTGTATTTTATTGTGAAGATGCTGTACCGAGGGGTTAGAGTTAAATGAGTAAGGTAATGAGTACATTTCTTGTCGAACATTGTTACCCCCTCATTGGTTGTTCTCCCACTACCTCTTCCCTCCCCCACCTCCTCCACTCTTCCCACCCCCAGAAGTTGTAAAGTTCGTTTCCAACCTAGTGTCTTGTGAATATCATTGTTGCAATGGGTCACCCTGTGTCCTCATTTCAGCATTTTGTTATTCCCCTTCCCCTCCCCAGATTAGATAAATGTATATACAAGATGCAAAACTCAGGGTACCAAAATCAAATACAGTGACAACAGGGATATACCATAGGGAGAAGAACATACAAAGGAAATGAAAAAATCACATAATACATTAATGATAACAACAAAAAACCTCTTGTGTCCCTATCTTGGGGTTCATTTCGCTTAGCATCATCTTATATAGTCATATGTACATAGCTTTTAAGCTTTTCTGCTCATCTGATAAGATTATCCTAGACACATACTAATTATTGCAAATAAGGGAAACCATGGTACCTACGTTTCTTTGGGTCTGGTTTACTTCACTTAATATAATTTTTTCCAAGTTTTTCCATTTCCTAACAAATGGGGCAATGTCATTCTTTCTGATGGAGGCATAGAATTCCATTATATATATATATATATAATGGGCTTTCTATCGATCTTGCTAGCTATGTCCTTTGCCATGCAGAGGCTCTACAGTTTCATGAAATCCCATTTGTCCAACCTTTCTTTGAATTGTTGGGTTTCTCGGTCTTTACCAAGAAAGTTTCAGGGGCTGGGAAGGTGGTTCAGTGGTAGAGTGCTTGCCTTGCATGTATGGGGCCCTGGGTTCGATTCCTCAGCACCACATAGCAAAAAAAAAGCTGGAAGTGGCGCTGTAGCTCAAGTGGTATAGCATCCGCCTTGAGCTGAAGAGCTGAAGGACAGTGCCCAGGCCCAGAGTTCAGGCCCCATGACCAGACTCAAAAAAAAATAAAGTTTCAGTCTGACAGTTAATTTTTTGATTGTGGATATAATAAATGTCTATTTAATTCCAAATTAAATGATGGCTTCCTTATGTGTGATAAGTTCCAAGAAAATGCTTGTAGAGCTGTTATCATCTTAGGATTTAAATATAGTGCATCTAATCTTCATAGTACAATTAGTATCACAAGGTTCAAATCAGCTCCTGAGTAGCATTGACATGGTGGTCTGACAGGCAAAGCCCACTTTAAATTTTAATAATTTTTTTCTTTAGATTACATTAGTTATAGGGTGAGGATTTCATTGTTACATTTCCACACCTGATTGCACTTGATTCTAATCTCACCCCTGTATCACTCTCTCCGTTCTCCTTCCCCTCTCTGTGAAAATAATTTCAACAGGTTTCATTGTACTATATTCACAATTGCAAACAATCCATTTCAACAATATTCAGCCTCCTTCACAATCATATTTTTTGAGATGCTCTGGATATACTGTGTATGCTTTTCTAGGTTATTCTTCACTCTTGGAGCCATGGTTTTGAAGTTAAGCATGGAAGAATCCCTGTGAAAAAACTAAACTAAAAGAAATGGAAATGTAAACATCTGATAAGATATAGCAGCATAATTTATCAGATGCTTTTCAATAGTACATAGGATCAGTTTACAGAAGAACTCAATTGAATGACAGATAAAAGAGACTGTCCTATACAGTCCCTAATCTACAACTGGAATTTTTTTTTGTCGGTCGTGGGGCTTGAACTCTGGGCCTGGGAACTGTCCCTCAGCTCTTCAGCTCAAGGCGAGCACTCTACCACTTGAGCTACAGCGCCACTTCCTGGAATTTTTTTTAAAGGCTTAAATATTATACTTAGTTAACAATTAGCAATTCATTTATTATTGATGTCTTTCCTCAAATTTCAGAGAAAGTGCCTTCCTCCTTTATAACACAAATCCTTTCTTGTATATTTAATCCCAACTTCTTCCACAGCTTTATCCTAATTATTTTCTTTTTTTAATTTAATTTAATTTTATTTTATTTGTGAACATACTGTACAGAGGGGTTACAATTACATGGGCAGGATAATGCATACATTTCTTACCAAGCATTGCGGCCTCCTCCTTTGTTTAATGACATACCTTGCAGTATACAACTTAATCAAAAGTGCTTAACTGGTATTTTCATATGCATAGTCATGTGGCCAGCACATTATATTTATAAATGAATACACGCATGCTGACCTAGCCTCTATCATTCATTATAGACTGTTATGTTTGGTTTTTAATTTCATGCAAAAGGCCTGCATTCTCATGGCTGCCTTGGCATTAAATTTCTGAGAATGAAATCTGTTATGGTGCAGGAGTAGACCAGTCATTTGTTAAAACTCTGTGTTACATTGAATTTATCATGATTTACTTATATATCCTGCTATTGAGAGATAGAGGATTGTAATCAGCATGGATATTGTATACACAACACTATCATGAATATTATAATAAATCTACATTTAATTGTGATGGTGAAGGTTGAACTCAGGACCTCACACTTGCTAGGCTAGCACACTATTCCATGAGCCACATCCATAGTCCTTTATTTTATTTGCTGCTTTTCCTTCCATGTAGAACTTCATACTTTTTCTTAGGTTAATATTAAACTATGATCCTTCTGCCTCTGCCACCACTCCTAACCCTAATGTTTGATGAACACACACTAACTCCTCTCAAATCTATTCAGAGTAGAATTCATGTTGTGTGTATACACACATATTTGCATATATAGATAAATATATGTGTTTCTATATGTATATACACATGTACTATATATGTGTATATAGATAGATGCATACAAACATGTGTGTTTATATATATTTCTTTGTATACATATATGTATATACATATAACTATAACCATATAAACATGTAAAGATATATGTGGGTTTGAACACACATTTATATAAAAACTATGTAACTGCAAATATATGTGTTCATGCATTTATATAAATATATGTATATAACTATACAAGTATTTATATATAAATGTGTTTATAATATATTTATATATTCGTTTTTACAGTTTTAAACCTTGGTCCTTCAGATCTTAATCTCCTTAGTAGTTCGTGTGTGTGAGACCCTATCTCTCTCTCTCTCACCACCTTCCCCTCTCTCTGTCTGTGTCTCTCTCTCTCCCTCTCACACACACACACATACACACACATCAAAAACTAAATTATCTAGGGCCAATATGATCAAAATATATATTATACACATGTTATGGAAGTGTTGTGACACCTTTTATTTTAAATAATTAATACATGCTAATAAAAAGTAATTTTAAAAGCCGAAAAAACGGGACTAAGTTACCCACATTCAAAATAGGACTTCTATTATGCTGGCTTTACAAATTACGGAGACAGAGAAGAATTAAGGAATGCATCCAGAAGGAAAGGCCCTTAGCCTCCATGGTTGCTCATGAGGCTATTCCTTCCTACCTTTCCAGCTGGATAAACATAAACTTCACACATGCCGCAGGCAGCCATCGAAACACCCAATGAAGATGGAACAATTTTCACTGTATCATTTTCTATTACCCAACTGTCATAGGAAACAAGGCTGTCCTGATAATATTTAAAGCAAATCTAGTCCCCAGTTTTGTTAGTTTTCCTTAGGAAAAAGTGGACAATCTATCAGATAAAGTGTCAGCAAAGTGGCCTCAAAATACATACTGATCAAAAGAACAGCCTGCCACTTCAACAAGAAAATAATGAGTGCCTTGTAAAAAGCCAGCTGGTAGCAGAGAGTTTAAGCATTTAGGAAACAACTCCAGGCTGTTCAGGCAGAAGTGGAAAAAAATCATTTCATAAAACATAAAATGACATTTCCACACTGTGTAAGTTTACCCTTGGCCTACCTGCTTATCTAAGTCTGGTTAATTTAGAAAATATTTCATGTTATTATTATTTTTTCTTATCCCCAAATTATTTTATTTTATTGTAAAGATGCTGTACAGAGAGACCTAAAGTTTCTTAGAAGTTCATTTTTGTGTTTCACAGCTGTAATGTTCATAACCAAGTTCTACATATGTTTTTGAAGACTACTTTTTTTATTGTGAAAATACTGTACAGAGGGGTTATAATTACATGGGCAAGGTAATGAGTACATTTCTTATCAAGCATTGTAGCCTCCTCCTTTGTTTCCCCTTCCCATCCCTTCCCAGACTCCCCCTGCCCTCCCCACCCAATCCCCCCCCCACCAAAGTTGTAAAGTTCATTTTCGACATGACAACTTGTACTTCTCATTGTTGCAACGGGTCCACCTGTATCCTTATTTAAACGACTTGTTTTTCCCCTTCCCCTCCACATGAAGACTACTTCTTGTTGTGCTTTTTTGTTAAAAAATTAGAAAATGTATTCCAAGTATATGTTTTCCAGTTGAACTGAGCAAATGCTGTCTTTTGGTTTGCTGGTAATGGAATTATGAAAACATGTGTGTTTGTTGTTTGCTTTGTCCGTGTTGGAGATAGAGCCCAGGACCTCCCATGCTCTAGGCAAGTATTCTACCACTGAGCCCCCTATCCCACTCTGAGCCACACCCTATATTAAACCAAACCCCACACTAATCCACATTCCAACCAGATATTGTGTTCCAGCCAGCTCTTCCATTTGCTATCTTGGTCAATTTAGGTTTCAATTAATGACATTCAGTTTGATTACAAAATCCCTAGAAAATGTAGAATAATCCAGCTCTAAGGATATTGTTTGAAAAATTGCTTTTGGGGCTGGGAAGGTGGCTCAGTGGTAGAGCGCTTGCCTTGCATGCATGAAGCCCTGGGTTCAATTCCTCAGCACCACATAAGCAAAAAGAAAAAAACCGGAAGTGGCACAGTAGCTCAAGTGGTAGAGCGCTAGCCTTGAGCTGAAGAGCTGAGGGACAGCGCCCATGTCCAGAGTTCAGGCCCCATGACCGGACCCCCCCCCAAAAAAAAAAGAAAAATTGCTTTTGTTTATTACATATGGTTGGAGAAGTCAGCTCTCCATTGGTTATTCTGAAAAGCTGGACATCAAATAGAGGAAGGTTACAGGGAAAGAAGGACTAGGAAGGTCTCCTTGACTTTACAAATGCTATATAGTGGATCTTACTATGATCCACTATCCTCTCCTCCTGTTAAACTGTGACTCACTCTGTGAGAAGCTAAACAGATGATCAGTCCAGAAATATGGGTGTTACTACTGCCCATGTATGGTTAGTAGCTGGTCCAAGGTTAGTTAGTTCATGGGCCATTGGTAGTATTGAGCTCCATTACTCTCCAGCTATCTCTTTCTGGCAATCTTGAGAATTCTTGTTATTCTTTCTACTTAGAATGTGAAAACAAAACAAAAAGAACAACAACCACAAAAATCCACCCAGAAAATCAGACAACCTTCCAAAAACATTGTCTTTTATATCTTGGCAAAAATTTAATTCCCATTTTCCCCCTGCTTTTGCTATAACAACTCATTCTCAGGATAGATGTTTTGCAATAAGATAAAGGGTCTTGAGATCGAAGCAAAAATATTGCTATTCCAACATCTTCACACTTCTCAGTAACTTGGAGTGAATATATGTTAGGCAGATAAACATCTGTTTATACTTACTGTGGAGAGTTGAGTTAGTTAAGAAAGATAATTATTAAAATGTAAAACTAAATACAATCTTAGACATGAATCCTTCACTCATAAGATGAACTGTAACTGCTAATGATGAGATAATTATTTTAGTTTCTACTTCTATTCTACAACCTCCATGGCCCAACTAGTCTTTCTTTGTAACTACTCATTTTAATTTAATTATTAATAATAAGTAATAAACTATCATTTAATTACTCATTATAATTATATCTTTATAATTATATGCTTTAAAATTTGATTGGAATGAAATGGGTGGAAAAGGAACTGAACTCACTTCTCTTGTTGAGTATGTATTAGTGAAGGATGAGTTTTGTTTGTTGTTACAAATCATTTATGATCTTAACACAGCTTCTGAACAATTCACTTTGCCTGGTTTCTAGAGAAAAGGGGTCTAAGAACAATAGTTAATCATGAACTTAAATGTTCTTAGCACTTATGGCTTGAAAGACCTAGTTCCTACACAAATAAGTCTTGGAGGTCATGCTTAAAGAATCAATAATTTGTTTTATTTATTTTAATTGACAAAATTTTATGTGTATATGGTGTACAAGATGGTATTTGAAAATCTATATACGTCATATAGCTAAACTAGGCCATTTGCAAAATGCAATATTTAAGATACCTATCATGTTTCATGGTGAAATGTTTTAAAAATTACTCTCATAGAAATTATGAAGTCCATAATAGATTATTATTAATTATTGCCTTAATCCTTCTGACTGAAATTTTGATTTGTGTCTTTTGACTAGCATCTTTCCAGTCTCCTGCCCCTTGGCCCCTGGCCAGCATTGGGCCTACCACTGCCTCTACAATTTCAATACATACTCCAATATAAGACAGGTCAAGGGGCTGAGAAGGTGGCTCAGAGGTAGAGTGCTTGCCTTGCATGCATGGTGCCCTGGGTTGAATTCCTCAGCACCACATAGCAGAAAAAGCCAGAAGTGGTGCTGTAGCTCAAGTGGTAGAGTGCTAGCCTTGAGCTGAAGAGCTGAGGGACAGCGCCCAGGCCCAGAGTTCAGGCCCCACGACCAGCAAAAAAAAAAAAGTTCTATGTCGAAAAACACAATAAAAATTATACATATAAATGTATGAAAAAAGACAGGTCAAGAGTGTTTATCTTCTGTATATCTCATTGGGTAAAATAACCCCAGCATCTTCTGTTTTGGCTTATTCAACTCAACGTATTGTTTTACAGGTTCATCTTTGTCATTGCAAATGATGAGATTTTAACAAAATATGTATATTGTTTTCTTTACCCTTTCATCATTCAACACACATTTGGACTAATTTCACCCCCCTGGGTTTTGTAACAAGTGTGTTAATTGAACACAGGAGTGCAAATATCTCTTCAATTGTTGCAAAAAGGAATGCAGCAGTATGCCAAATACAGAAGCACTTTGGATTATCTTCAGTTTGGGAATAACTTCAACAATCCACTCCTCTCTAAGCATGGATAACGAGGGATCTTACTGAAAAAAAGAGGCACATGAGCCATGATAAATAATGCATATTAAATGGCCATGTAATTTGATATCTGGCTCAGCAAACAAAAATCATGAAATCTTGATACTGAAAGTCATTCATTCTATGATGCTACAGCTATGTAGAGTTAGACAATGTTATTGGAGAGTGCCTGAAGTGGTTGAATTTGCAGAGAGATTGCCTGAGATTGAGTGCTGGTATGCCACATCCTGCGGCAGATTGTAAACCTTCACCTTCTGCAATTTCAGATCCTAATGAAAACAAACAGCTTTTGTGCTAGTCCCGGTGTTTGAACTCAGGGCCTGAGCACTCTCTCTGAGATACTTTTGATCAAGGCTAGTGTTCTACCACTTGAGCCACAGCTCCAGTTCTGGCTTTTGTTTTTTTGTTTTTGTTTTTTGGGGTTTTTTTGGTGGTTAATTGGAGATAAGAATCTTGCAAACTTTTTTGCCCAAGCTGGCTTTGAACTGCAATCTGCAGATCTTGGCTTCCTGAGGATTACAGGCATGAACCATTGGGATGTGGCTTATTTTCCTTATTTTTCAAGTAAGGAGAATGATAGCATCTATTTCATGGTTACTATAAAGATTAGATAAGCAACTGTAAGGAAAGTGCTCATAAAAATAAGCATTTGAATTTAGTCCTTAACCGAGATCTCTTGCTATTTATTTCTCACTTACTGACTCTGCAGTGGCAAGGTCTTGAAGTATGGAAGGTCATTGCAGCAAGGGCCCCGTTCTCAGGGAGCGACCCTTGCAGCCAGGATGATTGGTTTACAGACAGCTACTCATCACAGTAAATGGACAGGAGATCTATGCCAGTGGGGTCCCAGTTGTTGAAGCAGTAGTACAAAAACAGGTGTACTGCGTCCTAGGAAAAAAGTAGCCAGTTGGATCTCTTGAAATAAAAGATCCCATACTTTATCAAACTCTTTGCATCTGAATTAATAAAATTAATGCTATAACACCAAGTTTACAGGTGATAATAAATTATAAAGAGAAATAAAATAGCCCACTTAGCTCTGGCAAAAATCATCCCATGTATGGACCAGGGTCAGCATTTATAAGACTATTGGTGAGATCGCATTTACTGAAAATAAGAAAAGGAGTACTCCTCTAAAATGATGAAGAAAAGGGAGCTTCAGAACAGCATTCAGGAGAGTGGTTTGATCTACAAGTGCCAGTTTTATCTCAAACAGCTGAAAAATGGAACATTCTGGCAAAAAAAAATAGTGAATTACTCATCTTGGTAGACGGAGGTCTTCAGCATGCAAGGAAGAGTGCTTAATGCCATATGGAGGTGATTTAATAGGAATTCTGAAATACTTGAGCAAGCATCGTCACCAGATCTGCTAAATGGAGCTACTGATTTTGCTTCTTTCAAGAATGATGATTTAGCTGTGCAACAGTGCTGTCACCGGATCAGATTAATCACAATAATGATTCGACTTTTTGCTAAGGACATTATCATAAATCACTAGAATACAGCCCAAGAGAAAAGGTATCTAGTTAAACTTTCTAAATGTTACAAAATGGTTATCAAGCATTATTTTTGTTTCAGTTTGGGGAACATATGGCAAAATGATTATTCATTACTGCTGAAGTGATTTAGCAAATTCACACGCACATCACACACGCACATACAGAGATGTCTGTGTTTCTCAAAAGATTTTGAAAA
This sequence comes from Dipodomys ordii, assembly GCF_000151885.1. Lineage (NCBI taxonomy): Eukaryota > Metazoa > Chordata > Mammalia > Rodentia > Heteromyidae > Dipodomys > Dipodomys ordii. The sequence goes on from NW_012267219.1 coordinate 4,215,941, forward strand.
TAATGGTATGCCACAGGACTGATTTCATGGCATTCCTAATATTTATACAGCCATAGTTAACTCATTTTAAAATTAGGGATTGCTTTCTTTAATCTACAAAACAAATAATATTGTGTATAAGATTTTTATGATGTAGCATATCTCCAAAATGCTCTCTATAGCATAAAATAATTCACTTTTTGTTTTGTTTCCCTCTTTCTCCTCTGCCTGCTCATTTTTCTTTTTCACCCCTCCCCTACTTTTTCTTCCTTTTCTTTTTCGCCTTTTCTATTATTAATCACAAGTTGATCAAGCATGTGCCATGTATACCTCCAGGAACATTTGCAAACTTCCTTTATCATCACGGAGCTAATGTTAAACTAAAGGAAATTCTTACTGTGCAAAAATTTGACATAATAACTTACTCCATTTTTATTCCATCAGACTGCTTTTCCTAAAAATCTGCATAATAATATATTCTCAAATTGACTATATAATGTTAGTTGAGAGCTTAGTGTATGAACTTTAATTTTCTTATCACTTAATATAACCTAGTTGAAACTATTGTGCATAAAATATGGTGTAAAATGTTCAATTTACACCTAATTGTAATCATGCAATCTGTAACATCTACTTTCCTCACAGCAGCATTGTAGAGATTAACTAGAATTAAATTGCAAAAACTCCTTGCAAATTCTAAATGTTATTGCAATACTCTTAGAAAAACATGAGAAATAGTCGACTAGAAATTTCAGTTCCTACATAGTTGTTGTCCAGATTTTGAACATATTTCTTTGGCCATGCTTTTCAGTTAGGGTTGATCCCTAATGGTGAGTATAATGTCCAATTTACTCAGTTAGAAGAATGAAGAAAGAAGGCATTTAAATCAAAACAAGAAAAGAATCTATTTTTTAAAAAAACACCCTTAGACAAATAAGGTGTTAAAAACCCTTTCTCATAAACACACTAATGACATTTACTTGAAATCAAGAGAAGAAAGCTAATTTTAATGCTCTTAAAATATTTCTGATATCCAGTAGTTACATTTTTAATTAGATAAGATATGTCTTAGCTTGTTTTGTACAACTGTAATAAAATACCACACACAAGATAATTTATAAAGACTGGATGGTTCAAAATGCAGGTCCTTACTTCTGGTGCCTGGAGAAGAGCTTCTTGCTATAGTCTCCATGCTGGAAGGTGTGAAAGAGCAAAGTTGAAAGAGATAATCCTCCAAATAAGGAACTTTTATAAAGGCAATCACATCACACTTAAGATCCTGTGCCCATCAAAATGAAGTTATCAGAAGTAGGAGACAACCCATCTGGCAGAAGAAAATCATTGCCATGTGTTCAACAGACAGGAATATACAAAGAGTTAAAAATTAAACAGCAAAAGAACAAATGATCAAATAGTAAATGGGCAAATGAATTGGACAAACATTTTTCAGAAGGAAAAAATACATTATTTATGCAATTATTAGTTAATTAATTTATTTAACGCTACATGAATAAATGTTCAACATCCTTAGCCATAAGGAAATACAAATCAAAATGCAGTCAATACTGACAAGGCTGAAAGGGAAAGGGAACCTTCATACATTGTTAGGGCTATAAACTTATGCAGCCACTATGGAAGTCAGTATGAAAGTTTCTGGGCTGGACTTAAGGTCTTGCCATACCACTTCTGGCTATATAACTGAAGGAGAATAAATCAATAACTGAGAAAGCACCTGCATAGCCATTTTTATTACAGTTCTATTTACAACACTAAACTGTGGAATCAGCTGAGATGTCCACCAACTGATGAATTCATAAAGAAAATAAGAGGTTAGGTATACCTTGCATTATTGCACAGCCATTGAATTTATCTCTTTATCTAATTAGATGGAACTGGAGCTCATTATGCTGAGCAACATAAGCAGAGTTCAAAAAGTCAAATATCAAATGTTCTCACTCATTTGTGGAACATATATCTGAAATGATGCTGATGAAGATGATGATGAAGAGGAGGACAGTCATGATAATGGAATATGAATATCGAAGAGGTATTGTCTGAGAGGAGATCAGTGAAAAGTGGAGAGAGAAATGACCATATATTAAGTGAAAAGGATCAAAAGGTGTGTGTGTGTGTGTGTGTGTGTGTGTGTGTGCATGCGCACATGTGTGAATACAGCATAAGGAAAATCATCCAACACTGCATATAATGAGGGAAGGCAGGAGGAGAGAAATGGTAACATTTTGGAAGAATGAGTATTTTTAAAGTATACTGTGTGCATGTATGAAAACTCACAGTGAAGTCCTCTTACAATATAAATGTATACAAAGGGATGGGTTCCATGTGGCCTAACCAGGTCTCAAACATCCCATTGCTTATTGCTACCATTTGGGCAAATCTAAATTTTATAAGGGCTCATCTAAACATGTCAGATGAGACCTAGTGATGGATCTGCAGGTCTTCCCACAGGGAACAGAAGCAACAGTTTTATTTTACATAGAAAGAAAATGAGGCTCACAGACTAAAGTCACTTGCCCACGTTTAGGAGGGAGGTGAATGAGAGGGTAGCTATGGGATCCCATGTGTCTTTTGCTAGAGCCCTGTCCTGAATTTTGACTGTTTTTTCCTTTTGGTAAATGAATATGTTGTATTTGTGATCTGATTTTTTTTTTACTATTTATTGTCTTTAAGTAGTTGTACAAAGGAGATACCATGTAACAAAACAGTTTCTGATTACAATGCATCTTGATCAGTACCACCCCTTTCAACGCTCCCCTCCCCCTGAGACCCATTCCTTCCCTTATTTGTCTTCATTTTGTGATATATACAATAAATTCTCCCCTCCTTTCCCCCTTTCATTTATCTCTCTTCCTTTGGCCCTACCCCGTACCCCTTTGGATGCATTCATTTCCTGGTGTAGATTTTGTTGGGCTTTGACCTAGTCTTTCTAAAAGATTATCCAATTTGAGCTCTCCATAGAGTCTATTATACATCAGTGAATTCATTTGTAACCACTTGCATAAGGCCTATCTTAACACATTTTCTTCTGTTTTTACAGGTACATTCTATCTACCGCAGATGAAGGAAACCATGCAACCTTTGTTTCTCTGGGTCTGGCTTACTTCACATTATAATTGTCCCCCCAAGTCTTCCCATTTCTTTACAAATGGTAAAATGTATTCATTCTAAGGTTTGTGTATGCAGTTGTGTAGTTTTTTGCAGCAGTTACTAATCTAGGTCTTCAATTGGGTTTCTATTTAGCTTGAAAGTCTTGTAAAATACTGAGTAGGGCTATGGTGCAAATTGATTTCTATTTATACATGCAGCTTCTTTCTCCCTTCTGTAAAGCATGTAGTTTTCAAATAGATTTCCCCTCTTTAACATCCCCTCCGTTTTCTTCTCTGAATGGATCCTAGCACACACTGTGTCTTGGCAGGATATACCTATTGATGAGACCTCCCATTAGACCTCCCATTTTGAGCAATAGTCATCATTAATGATTCAAATGCAGATGAGTTCCTAGACATGTCTGAGTCATCTCAAATGCTGAGGTTCACATTCAGGGATGCCAGATTTTACCAGGGAGTAAAACCAATTTACTAAAGGCTGGCCAAGCTTTAGGCTGATGTCAGCCATGGTTAATAAAGTGAAAGCAGAAAGACAGAGAATTATTTTTTACTTAGTAAATATAGTTGTTTATTATTATCATTTGTGGATTTTCTATGTTCTATTTTTTGTATTTTTTTATTGTAAACATACTGTTTTCTAATCGGGGAGGGGAAGGGAAATAAATTGCTGAAACAAGGATATAGGTTCATCCATTGTAACAATGAGAGGTACAAGACATTATGTTGAAAACGAACTTTACAATTTCAGGGGGAGGGTGGGGAGAGGGAGAGTTGGGGAGGTGGGGAAGGATGTAAGGGAAAAACAAAGGAGGAGGTAACAATGCTCGCTAGGAAATGTACTCATTACCTTACTCATGTAACTGTAACCCCGCTGTACAGTATTTTTACAATAAAATATATACAGAGAATGTTTTAAGATAGGAAAGGACTCTTCTTTCTCTCTAAGGAAAACCTATGTATGGGGAGTTTTTAAGTGCTTTATTTTCAAATATAGAATAGCAGTTTTGTTTACATGTGTTCTGAATATTGAGTACAGCACAAACCCCCAAATATCTTTGTTCACGTAGAAATACTCTTGCAGGAAAACAGAATCAGACACAGCCTTCCTAAAAATGCAAGCAGGAATCAGGTATCTATTTGTGTTCTAAGGACATTTTTGTTTGAGTCATCATGTAGCTAACCCTCCTAAGGAAATCAGTGGTACAGAGAATAGAAAGTGTTTTATCTATCTTCTGTATGTGAAAGCAATCTATTTGAGTAGAAAAAATATTGGAAAATAGAGCCCCATTTATAAACAGATTGAGAGCTGCAGAAGTTATTTCATCTGTAAAATTCTTCAGATGCTCTAAAGACATTGTTATTTCTATAGTCAACTGAAATATCAGCATTGAAACACCCAGAGAGGGGGTGATTAAAAAAAACTAATGATAGCTTGCATTGTGGAAGATTAAGCATTGTATTTTCCCTTTATCTTTGGCTTGAACATGTATTTCACCCTACTGTAAAACCTTATAAAAACATATTGTTAATTAACCTATAATACATGATCTACAATTCTAGAAACTAGAAAAAAATCTAGAAACTTTAAATGTGCACTTCAGTGAGTTCTTTAATAAAAAAATACAATGTTCAGAACTATATAAAGATCTACTGACCAAAATTGAGGTGGATGCAAATGAAAAAGGGAGAAAGATGAACATATTAAATAATGAGAAAGTTACACTGTTTTCAAGTAAATCATAAATACTAAATATGCACCAAAAATTTTCTCTTTTCTTTTCTCTTCCTTCTGTTCTTCCCTACATCCTTGTTTCTCAAAGTGAAAGTCCTTTGTTGATCACAAATCAGTCAGTGTACCTAGGAGAAGAAGGAAAAGAGAGCCTAAATTTAAAAGGGCCACTTCCTTTTTATCAGTGTTTAACTGTTCATTATTCAATTAATTGTACTTGGAAAATTGAATAAGAAAATGATTTTACCTCAAATTAATTAATTGCATGTCCCTTCATTTGAACATTCAAATTACCACATTCAATGACAATTATAATGCACATGTAAAAAGGGAGCTTTAGAAAAGACATCTTTAAAACTGTACTCCATAATCTTTTCTCTGTTCATGTTTGATCTTTGCATGAAGGGGAAAAAATGCTATTAATTGAACCATTTTTGTGACACCAAATAGCTTCCCTTTGCTTTCAATGACAATAGAAGATTAACACGGTGCTCATAAAAGCTACAAGGCTTTTAGAGAATTTTCCATTACATAAAGAGGAATCTGTTTTGTTTTTGTTTGTGGCATAAGTGAAATATTCTATATTAGATGTTAAATACAATGTCAATCCCTGATAGTCTAGAATTTATTATTCAAATATTTCCATCCTATATGTTCCTTCTTATAATATTTTAGATATACTAACCAATTTGAAATCTCAGGTATAGGAATCTTGAGCCACATGGTGGGATCTGTAACTAGTTATATTTTTATCTAATAGTGTTTGATACTTCTTTTGTCTAATAGTAATTTCCTTTTCCTTTGTATCTAATAGTAATTGGTACTTGTTAGTTTAGCACTGAAACAACAAATTTAGCAGCCAATAGATGGCACTGGAAGTATTGAAAACATTTTCTTTGTCATTTCTCTTCCATGGAGTACGATTATTTCCAAAAGCCAATGAAAACATGTGTGGTCAATTAAAAACAAAGGCACACTCAAAATGTTCATGTTGGGAAAACTGAAGTGTTTGTTGCACATGGGTTGAAATGGTCAGGCCCTGATGATGGGAAGCTTTGTGCTTATACCCCACTATGCTCTGATATCCTGGTGTGTTATTCAGAGATGTGTGACCAGCCCTGGCTAGGATTTCTTGGGAAGTCTGTGAGCTCACTTGTTATAGGTAATGTTTGAGGAGTTTCATTTTAAGAACTATTTTCCCGCTCTTGTGATCCTGTGGGGAAGAGGATCACTGAGAAACATAATCAAGTCTTTGAATTGCTCATTGTCACCTGGATTTTTCTAAAGCCAACTACCCAAGTAACCTTTTCATTCCAGTAGTAAACAAGCCTGTAAAATATGCAATGAATTCATGCAGAAGCGAAAAGGAAATGCCGGACAGCACTTCAGCACAAACTATGGTAGAAGAATAATCCATTTACCAGATGAGATGAACTTTTCCCTCAGTGGAACTGACAGTGGGTTTGGCTGTACAGAGGTGGTGGAAAAGATTCCTTGTGATGTTCTGGGGGAATACTACATTCATAGGCAATCAAGCTGTCTGTTTTGTTAAGTGAGATTTAATGATGATGTGTTAATCTTTGCCTTTCAATGTTTATTTTTGCAGTTACAAGTGTCTCCCAAAGCTAAGGGATATTTCGGAAAAGAGTTGTCATCATGATATAGCATCCAACATTGTAACTATTCCATCTTCAGATTGATTACACTGCTTCAAAGATCTGTCTTACTACCATTGACAAAGCCATTGGTTACTTTTTAAATACGTTTAAATTATTGCTTTATGAAAATTCAGCCCCAAAGGAAACATACATAGCTAGAGAAAGATCATATTTCAGTCTGTTTGTTTATACATAAGGTACTGAAACATTTGTCATAAAGGTGTTGACATTACATTAAAATTATTTCTTTATTCATCATGAAATAAGTGTGTGCTTCCATATATTTATATTCACATGTGTGTTTCACAATCATGTCTCTTATATAGGTATGTTTGAAATGAGTCACCATACCTGTAAGGGTGTAATACAGTGCCTGCCTCTTTTGAAAGTGCTTACTAATTACATTAGTTGCAGAATAACAATCATCTGAAATCAATTTTCCTGTTTGTATAACTCTCACTTTACTGAAATCAGTCTCTTTAAATTATTTAATGTTAAGTAATGATCTATTCAGTATTCCTCTAAGGAAAACTAGTGTCCTAGCAACTATAGTGTAAATGTGGTTATATCTGTCCCTCACCCCCTTCCACTCTTCTCTATTTGAGGCAGTCATACTCAATATCCCAAGTTTTCCTGGAACTCACTCTGGAGTTCAAGCTGGACTCAACCTCACAATTTTCCTGCCTCTCTCTACCAACAGTTAGAATTACAGGTATAATTTAGGGGATTATAGTCCCCTACATTTGTGTAATGACTAGCTCTAAGTGCTCCAAGTACTATGCAAGGTATCTTTGAATTCCCCTAAATGACATATGATGTTTTTTTAAAATATATTTTACAGTTTTTGTTTAGATGATATACAGAGGTGTTACAGGTACATAAGTCAGTTAATGAGCACATTTCCTTTTGATCCATGTCATCCCTTCCCTCACTCTCTCCCAGTTTTTCTCTCCCATCCCCAGCCACAAGTTGTGTAGTTCATTTTCCACATAGTGTCAAGGGAACATCACTGCTGCATTTGTTCACCCTTGGTCCCTCCCAAAGGCAAATAAACTAACAAACAAGACCAAAGGAAAAGACACCAGAAACAACAAAACAACACCAGAAATCTCTTGTTTCTATTTCTTGGAGTTCATTTTGATACATATTATTTTATATGATCATATGCGCATAGAAAATGAGACTTTGCAATCCACTACTATAAATATCTTCCTTTGGTTTCATTGTGCAAATGCCTAGAGACGTGTATAATTTATCATGTCTCTGTGTATTTTTTAACATCCGATGTGTTTACTTATAGATTTATAGGCACATTCCAGTTACTGTAAATGAGGGAAATCATGCAAACTATGTTTCTTTGGGTTGCAGCATTGTTTACTATAGCCAAGGTATAGAATCAACCCAGATGCCTCTCAGTGGATGAATGGATCTAGAAAATGTGGTGTACATGCACAGTGGAATTCTATGCTTCCATCAGAAAGAAATATATTGCTCCATTTGTGAGGAAATGGAAAGTCTTGGAAAAAATATTCAGTGAAGTAAGCAAGACCAAGAGAGGTGTTTCTAGGAGCTCTGTGACACTTGTAATCAAAGTAAAGCAATTTATTAATGTACCTAAAAATGCTTGAAGTTAACATGTAAAAGGGATACATATGAGTTGTACCCACAGGTGATGCTCAGAGGCCTTGGGAATTTTCTAGGGAAAGCCCCTGTGGAACATGGCGCACTGTGGCCTGCAGATACTTTTATCTTTAATGCAGCAGTATGACTTTGATGCCTGGAAAGTCCAGAATAACAATGTTCATCCTGAGGTTCTCACTTCACTCTCAATGGTATTTCCTCCCTTCAAAAATCATTATGCTCCCTTCCCCCCCCCAATAAAGATGCAACTAGATCACATTAATCCCCTTGTTTTCCAAGTTAGACAAAAAAATAGAGTAAGACATGTGGAATTGCATGGAAGATTTATGTGAATATTCGATGACCATACCACAAGATTGTTAGCTTTGTTTTTGTCATAATGGATGAATGAATAAATGGATGGATGGATTAGAATGTAGAATACTTAGAACTTAGAAATTTGGATAACAGGAAATGATTCATCCTGAGGAAACAAGAAATGTGATTCAACATGTTTAATCCAGTCAGCATCAACAACATACACGTCTAACACTGAATCTTTTTTATATGTGTATGTCAGAAATACTTTCCAGACAACCCTTTTATGCATTAAGTCTGTGGCTGATATTCTCCAAGTTCAGTCAAAGCATCAACAAATCATAGGCGTTGATGTTTGGTAAGTCACCTAACCTCTCAAACCCTCAACCATCTTGTTAGTGTAATAATTTATGCATGTGCTGGCCAAGTGTGGTGAAGAATGTCTGTAATCTGAGCACATGGGAGGCAGAGGCAGGAGGAGGGTGAGTTCAAGGCCAGCCTAAATTACATAGAGAAAGACTGTCTCAAAAAAAAAAACAACAACCCTCAGAATCAAAAATAACTCACTTCTAAAAAACAAAACATGCTAGTCACAAAACCAGCGCAGCCACCACTCACAACCTCTTGACAGTCTCAGTAAATTAAACACAGGATTGCCATATGATCCAATAAGTCCTCTCCTAAGGATGTACCCAAAATCATTACAAACAGATGTTCAAACAACCTGTATACCTACCTGGCTTCTCATGGCAGAATTATGCAGAGAACAACTTCATGTCCATCAACCAGTGGGTGCATCAACTATGGGATACACATACACTGGGGAGAATTCTTCCTAATACAAATGAAATATTACTGCTTGCTAAAAAAGAAGTGAGTCTTGAAGTCATGCTAAATGAAAGAAGCCAGGCATAAATGGCTATGTAAGACATGTGCCCCACCATGGGCTCATCCACAGAGGCAGAAAACAGGTCAGTGGTTGACAGAGGCTGGAGGAGAAAAGAATGGTCAGTGACTGCCGAATGGATAGAAGACTTCCCTTTTTGGTCATGAGAAAGTGCTGGAGCTGGACAGTGGTGATAGATGTCCAGCCTGGGAAATATACATAATGCCATGGAGTTATACATTGTAGAAGGGCTAAAACATCACATGTACTATTATATGTGCTTTAGCTTAAGTATAAAATCAAACAAAACTGGATGCCAATGGCTCACACACACATGTAGTCCCAGCTACTCAGGAGATCTGAGGTCTGTGGTTTGAAGCCAGCCCCGGCAGATCTTTAACCAGTACCTAAGTGACCTCCTACTAAATTTCCTACCAAAGAAACTTCCAGATTCCCTCTAGACTTCTCAAATAGTTTGATCTCTCTGCATTTCTACTTTTCAAGTAGACGATCACTACTCCTTCAACAATCCTCTCTTTGCACCAAATTGGTCAATGAATTATCACCCATGCATTGTTATAATTCTTCTTCAGGAGAAGGGTATTTTCTTACCTACACTGTGCTTCCTTTCCGGACTCATTCTCAGTTCCTGGGGAGGTTATTCAGCATTTGTTCCTCTCCATATTCCTCCGTGATCTCTCTGCCTGCTGTCCTTCAGTTCTGCTCTCAGAGACTACAATGCAGAGATTCCCTTAGCTGCGGGGGACCTCTGCTTTTCAGGTAGGATTAGGCAATGCTAGGCAGTAGAAGCAAGTGAGAGGGTAAAAGGCTCACCCCTCATTAGATGGGCCGATCAGGATGCTTGTTCTCTCTTCTCTTCTTTGCTTCACTGTAGTTTTTGCCCAGGCTGTATACGGGCTCTCGCTTCTATGAGTGACCTCCCTTCCTCTAAGTCAGTCCTCTCAGTTCATTCTTTCTCTGCTCCCCAAAGATCAGGGGCCCCAGAAACTTCCTGCTGATACAATCCTGAGTCCTTCCCTTCCCTTCCAGTTCCCTCCACCTTGTGCTGCCATCTATAGCATTTCAGCCCTTGCAAATAGGACCTTCTGAAAATGCCCTCTGTGTTCAGATAATACCCAGCGCTATCCAAGCTTCTTTCACTTTCTTTGAGTTCAAAGTTCTACTAAACTTATCCCTCTAGTCCATTATTTCATAGTTTCTGCTTCTATTGATTTGTAAATGCATTTGATTCTCTGTTGAAGAACCCTCTCTCTTCTCTTTTACTCTTTCAAGTTGTTGCCTTCTTTCGGGTGTCAACGCTTTCTTCAAAATGTTACCTGGAAAATTAAAATGTGGCATTTCTTGCTTATAATTGCATCTTATTTTTATTCCAACAGAAATAAGACATAATGCCCAGATTAACAAGTTGATGGAGAACAAGCCCCTTGTAGCCTCTGTTCAGATCCATACACATCAGCTTCAAAGGGTCCAATACAGGCCTTTTTGTGCCTTCCTTTTTCCCTGGTTTAAAAATCAAATATTGAAATATCCACTGCCTTTGTTTACTTTAGAATATTGCTCCAAAGTATCTGTGTGTGTGTGTGTATTGTGTGTGTGTGTATGTATGTATGTATATATTTATTGGTGAGGAAAGATTAACTTTGCTATTTTTGAATTTCACATAAAATCATTTCACATCAGAATTTTGTCTCAATAAAATTTAAGATTATCTTCTCCTTATCTGTAGCCTATCATTTTATTAAGAATTGCCCTTTGTTGAACAAGAATAGATGGCATTAATCTAATTTACTCATCTCACTTTTTCCTAATTTGGGAAGGTTTTGTTGTTGTTGTTTGAGAAATTATTCTCTGTCCTCAAATTTCTAAAGATTATGTTTCAACTGTATTGGTATCAAACAGGCTTGTTGAAATTAGAAAATCACCATAGGTGAGATAGAATTTGAGGCATTAGCCAAGAACTAGTATATATGAATTTGAAACTTTGAAGATGATGCTGTTATTAATAACAAAAACAAGGTACTTAACTATGAACATGAGTAGCTCAAGGAGAATAGAAAACATATAATATTGGCCATAAGAAGTCTGAGCAACTGAAGGGACAGGACCTTGATCCCAAGTATTATTTTCAAGTTGTAAAATCGAGACAATGGAAGTACCTACCAGAATATGTGATAAATGTTAAACCATATCATTTCCACTGTCCTAGACTCACAAGTCTCATAGTATATAACTTCCAGCTTCCTACTCATTCTGAAAATCACAAGCAGAGAAAAATGTCAACACTGTGAAAATTTTTAAATAGAGAATTAATCATAGGAATGAATGGAAATAGAATTAAATGTTCCAAAAGAATGCTGACATGACAAATTTGATGCTAATAATTTGTTATTAAGTGTGTGCCATAGCCCGGATTTCTCTTTCTGACCGCATTCAGGCCACTAGCAAATAGCAACACCTGTTGTTATACATGCAAAATCCTTTCCTGGAATGTAAGGAGGACATATGAATATCCAGCTCACCCACAAGTGCAGCATTTCCAGACTGCCAGCTACAATGCCCTCAGTCCACTGACAAGGGCAAGCTTGGGCTAAATTTAAATAGGTACTCACATTCTCTGTTACTTATTTCTTGGAGCACTCATTCCAGATTGGTGACTAGCATGTGACTAAGTGGACTGACCTTTCAATAAGATATGCAAGCTTTCTCAATCCCTTTTGACATTGGCCCAATTCATTCCATTTATACATTCATTCACTTACCACCATTAGAACACACTGATAGGCTGAAGACTATTTAGGTTATTAGGCATATTGGTGAACTGAACAGGTATTCTCCCTGGATTCATAGAAATAATCATATTGGAATAATAGTTTAGCATCCATAACCTGTTTCCCTCTCATTCTCTATTGCAGTGTATTCTACAGCAATTATCTTTGCCTTGAAAACAGCTAATACTCCAGTAAGTGTGGAAAAAATTAAGGAAATCCAAAATAAGAGGTCAAAGGACATTTAAAGCTCAGAAGTTTAACTTGCTAGAAGGAAGTTTTAAATCACATTTTTGCATCTAGTTTTTACCTGTTGTTCCTTTCTGTTTTTTTTTTTTTTATAATAATTCTTTTAGGCTTGGAAACTGCTGTGAGAACAAGACAACTCCCAAGGGGTGGTCATCTGTCCTGTTTCAGCAATGCTAGTGCAGCTTTCCACCAGGGTAGAGAGCATGTGCTGACTGTGCTCAGAGAGGAAAAACATCAAACCAAAGTGGGCATACTTAGGAGATATTAATTTATTGTCGGTACAAAACACTCTTATCTTTTCCCCTCTTGCAGCATATATCCGACAGTGGGAGTCCAAATTCCCATCACTTGTTCTTGTAATGACCCTCAACTTTGACTGGAGCTTGTTAATCTTCTAACATTTATTGATTGCATTTTTAAAGCAAACTAATTTTTAGTTAGGCAAAAAGAAATCATAAAGAGAACAAATGGAAAGATAGTGATTTTTAACCTGTGAAGTATGTGGTTTGTTTTGTCTTTGGAATGAATTTATTGACATCATCTCCTGGGTCTGGATGAGCCACAAAACCTTCTGATCTAATAACTTGAAAACGTACAAAGCAGTTTCTGACTTGCAAAGCTGTCCTATGTAATTTTCCATGTGAATATAAATAAATCTAAAATGACCTGATGTGAACTGATGGTGAGGTTCTCTGCTGTGTGAAAAAAAGTCTGCAAAATTCAAGAGGATTTTTTTTACTGTAAAGATACTGTACAGAGGGGTTACAGTTACATGAGTAAGGTAATGAGTGTATTTCCTATCGAGCATGGTTACCCCCTCCTTTGTTTTCTCCCCACCATCCCTTCCCTTCCTGAAGAACTTGACTCTCCCATCTTGGCCTGATCATTTTATGTATCTAAAGATGGAATATGAAGGATTGACCCCACCCTATTGTCCCAGGCCCATACAGATGCCAGGCAAAAATCCCAAGTATGTATGAACTTATTTGAAGCACAAGCAGGGCAATCCACTTAAACTCAGCTGTAAACATCCCATTGTGGGCCCAACTGAAAGGCCCCTAACTTCCTTGACCTAGTGGCTTTTTCTTGGTCCTCCTATAAACACCCAGCTCCTGTCCCAGCTCTCTGGCACAACCTCCAATCCCATGGGAAGCTCTGTGACCCTCGCTGTTCCTTAATAAACAGTCCTCGTCTGTTGACGATTGAGTCCGCCCTATTCCTTTTCAGTTCTCCATTTTCCTAACTCTTCCCACCTCCCCAACTCCTCCCTCCGGGTACCCACAAGTTGTAATGTTCAACATACTGTCTTGTACATCTCATTGTTACAATCTCATTGTTACAATGGGTCAACCTGTATCCTTATTCCAGCATTTTGTTATTTCCCTTCCCTTCCCCAAATTAGAAAAACGTATATACAAGATGCAGGGCACTGGAATCAAATACAGTGACAACAGGGGTTATACCACAGGGGGAAGAACATACAAAAACAAAAAAAAAATCATATAAGACATTAAAAACAACAGTGACAAAGAAAAAATCTCTTGTCTCTGTCTTGAGGTTCATTTTGCCTAGCATCATCTTATATGATTGCATGTACATAGCTTTTGACATTTTCTGCTTGTCTGGTGGGATATACTAGATGTATACTAGTTTTTGCAAATAAGGGAAACCATGGGACTTATGTTTCTTGGGTCTGGCTTACTTACTTCACTTAATATAATTTTTCCCAAGTCTTCCCAAACATAGAATTCCAGTATACACACACACACACACACACACACACACACACACCACATTTTTCTTGGTCCATTCATTTACTGAGGGACATCTGGGTTGGTTCCATATCTTAGCTATGGTGAAAATGCTGTGATAAACATAATTCTGTTGGTAGCTTTAGTATGGCCTTATTTGTGATCTTTTGGGTAAATGCTCATAAGTGGAATTTCTGGGTCAGAGGGGAGGTCTATGTGTAGTCTTTTGAAGAACCTCCATTCTGCTTTCCAGAGTGGTTGAACAAGTTTACACTCCCACCAGTAGGGTTCCCTTTTGGCCATATCCCCTCCAGCATCTGTAGTTATTATATTTCTTGATTATAGTTATTCCAATCAAAATAGCTTGCACAAGAACATACTTGAGAACCAATGGAATAGAATTGAAGACCCAGAAATGAACCCACAGACCTATAGACACCTAATCTTCGATAAAGGAGCTAAAAAAATAGAATGGAAGAGAGACAGCTTCTTCAGTAAATGGTGCTGGCAAAATTGGCTAAACACCTGTAGAAAACTCAAGCTAGATACTTATAGATCACCCTGTACCATAATCAACTCCAAATGAATCAAATACCTCAAAGTCAAAGCAGATACCTGAAAACATTACAGGAAGGAATAGGAGAAACTCTAAGGTTCTTTGGCACAGGCCAGAATTTTCTTAATAAAAACCCAGAAACACAGCAAATCAAAAGTTGGACAAATGGGATCGTATGACTCTGCAGAGTTTCTGCATGGCAAAGGACATAGCTTGCAAGATCAATAGAAAGCCCACAGATTAGAAGATCTTCACAAGGGCTTCATATCTAAAGTATACTTAGAACTCAAAAAATTAAATCCCCCAACAACAAATCCTCAAATAAACAACCATCCCATTAGTAAGTGGGCTAAAGACTTAAAGAGAGATTTCTTTAAGAGGAAATAAGAATGGCCAATAGACACATAAAGAAATGCACAACTTCTCTAGCCATAAAAGAAATACAAATCAAAACAATATTGAAAGCCGGGCACCGGTGGCTCATGCCTGTAATCCTAGCTATTCAGGAGGCTGAGATCTGAGGATTGTGGTTCAAAGCCAGGTGGGGCAGGAAAAGTCCATGAGACTCTTATCTCCAATAAACCACTAGAAAACCAAAAGTGGCTGAAGCGGTAGAATGCTCACCTTGAACTGAAGAGCACAAGGAAGTGCCCAAGCCCAGAGTTCAAGCCCCACAACCGACCCAAAAAAATTGAGATTCAAAAGGATATTTTTGAAACAAAAGGAAGCCAAGAAAAATAATGACATCAACCAATACATATCCATAAATGACTTTATTGAATGAAACAACTTTGTACAACTATTTGAAGATAATAAAAATATTTTAAAAATATATTTTTAAATGTTTGGACAAAAGTGATCACTTTTCCATAAACTCACTCCTGTGATTTGGGGCCTGTCCCTACATGAAAGCATATATCTTAATAATTTCACAGCAAGATTATTCCTAAAGTAGATTTTAATTCCATTTAGCATAGAAAAAGAAAAGAACACTCTCTAGGAAGTTTGGGAATGTTTAATATAGAAGAGAGACTCCAGAAATGGGGTGCATGCAGTAGGAATAAATAAATGGGAGCAGAAAAATGGGATAATTTATAGATGAGAATTTTGGCTAAAATGCTCATATTTTTGCAGAACTGAATATGATGTTATGTAAGGCACTGCAGAGGACTTCCCTTCCCAAATGGAAATCTGGCACACAATAGACCCTCTATAAGCATTCCTTTCATGAATTAACAATGTCAAGTCAATGGCAGTGTTAACCCAGATCATGGCAGGCCCTAACTTTTGACAAGTTCCCCAAAGACACTGTAAAATAATCTAAAATGCTAAGAATGGCATCTGAGGCATATACAGTTCTTGAGAAGTACTGGTATTCATATTGTAACTATTGCACTATTATAATTATCAGTATTACTAGTATTACCTTGGTTTTTTTTTTAAGTGACATTTTAGGATGGAAAATTCAGTCTCTTTGAAAGGAGCAAGACCTGATCTCAATGTATTGCATACAGAAAGAACACATGACAATTCCTGTGGTACAGGTTGAGAATTCTTGCCTGTATGGTACAAGCATGCCAATTTCAAAAGGACTGTAGTCACTTCTCAGAGGGGATTCCTTCCAGGAACTTCACAGATTCCAAAAATCTATGAATGATCAATTTCCTTTTATATAAAATGGAGAAGTGGTACTAGGAAGATGTCTCAATGGTAGAGTGTTTTCCTTGCATGCATGATGCCCTGGGTTTGATTCCTCAGCACCATATAAGCAGAAAAAGCCAGAAGTGGCGCTGTGGCTCAAGTGGTAGAGCACTAGCCTTAAACTGAAGAGCTAAGGGACAGCGCCCAAGCCCAGAATTCAAGCCCCATGACCCACGCAAAATAAATAAATAAAATGGAGAAACATTTTCACATTACCTGCATATAGCATGCTGGATACTTTTGATCGTCTCTGGATTAGTTATATTACTCAATACAAACAAATTATATATAAATAGTTATTCTATTGCTTAAGGAAGAAGCACAGAGAAAAATGTCAGTATACTTTTAGCAAGGAGATAGTATTACACACACTGAGTATGAAACATGAAAATATAAAGGACCAAATTCTTGTTGCCCAGTGAATCTATTAGATGTTGTATGGAGATACTTCGAATAATACATGAACTTTTTCAGATGTTTGTTCTAAAGGAAAATATGTATTTCAATACAAGTAATATACTATCTTACATATTAATGTTCAAATGAACAATTTGCAACAACCTCTAAAATACCTTCATGTAAGTAAGAATGTAATTGTCTCTATTTGAGAGGTGCAATTTCAGGCTCATGGAAATTACTTTATTTTATTGTTGTAGGGAATAGATCTGGGTATGCTGAAATTAAAAAGACTGCCCATCATCACCTCATCTTTTCTTGTTGGCAATCAAGAAGAGATTAACAAGTCTGCTGTAGAGAATATCATCTCATTTTTTAAAAAATCATTTGCTCAGCCTTTGTTGATTCAGCCAGATAAAGAGAAAAAGGCACAAAACTAAACAATACATCTAGTATGAAATATTTCACATTGTATTAATTAATAATAAAATGATTAATAGGTAAACATATTGTACTTACCTTGTGCCAAGTTCCATTATTAGAACTGACACAAATCTTGGTACCATCAAGGTACCGCCATACACTGATAGCTTTCATTGAGTACTAGTGATATGCTAGTGGATATCACTAGCATATGTATGGGGAAGCTAAGACACAAAAACCCAGATATAGAAACTAAGATATAGAAAACAAAAATGCTAAGATTCCAACCCAAATATCCAACTTCAATGTCCATAAATATGGTGCACTGACCAGTCCCTTCAGCCTGGTTCTGGGATAATCTATTCAGTTAATAAGCCATATATCTAAGAACACTATTCTACTGAGAAAGTTATTTTTGGTTAGCTGTATTTTATGTATGTTATTTCCATGTGAAATAATTTGAATTCTGCCTTTAACTTGTTGTAAGGTAGGTAAAATATATTAAAATGCCACAAATAATTTCAAACCACAACAGAAAAATAAATATTCTGAAAAGCTAGAGTTCTTATCATGGAGTCCTCAAATATAAGGGGATTGAATAAACTACAAATTTTATCACATCAGAGGCCACTTATTTCATATTACAATATCCTGCTAAGCAAACATTGAAAGACCTTTATATGGAGTTAAGCATCGGATTTCTGATTTTCTCTCTGACATTTCATACCAGTCTTCCATGGATAAGAACTGGGGAACTGCTCTACTTCTGACATGTGAGAATGTGTTCAGAATTAAGTTCTACATCCTACAATGTCTAGCCTGTCAAACAACAATTTCATATGCATCAGTCTAATAAAAAATTACATTTACTGAAATGTAAAATTCCTGTGGTGGGGATATTTCATTATCTTGGTTTTTTTTTCTTTTTCTTCCTGTTAAATTCTCAGTAGCATGGAAAACAGTGCTTTTGTTCTGTGAATATTGTGGAAGATATGTGAATAGAAAACTGATTAGAAAAAGCTGATGAAAATCAAGATAAATCAACAAGTTCAATGAGCAATAGATAGGTATTTTGAGTACCTCCTATTCTGTCATTGCCAAGTTGGGCACGTTAGCCCTCTCAGTTGAGAATACCATTGAGTAATATTATTATGCACCAAATTTTCACAGTAAATGTAGAGATAGCCAACTATCTTGAACCCACAAAGCCAGTAAATTGTCCTAGTAAGCAGCCAAGTTTAATTCCTCCTCTACACAGGAGTCACTGTGTGTGCTCTTATCTTTGAGTTCTTTATTTTCTGCTTTTTTTTTTCTTGTCCTCCCACCGTATTGTTTTCCCCTGATACTTGGGTTAGAACTCAAGTTCTTGCACTTGTTTGGCTTTCTTTCTTTCTTGGGCCACACCTGTAGCTTTGCTTTTTGTTGGTTAATTAGAGATAACATCTGCTAGGGTTGGCTTTGAACCATGACCCTCCAGATATCAACTTCCTGAGTAGCTTAGATTGTAATTGTGAACTCCTGATGTCCAGCTCAGGATATATGAATTTTTTTAATGAGAGTAAGAACCTGTTTTGTTCATTATTTATCTTCAATGTCCAAAATAATGTGGGTCTCAATAACAGACTATTGTTTAATAAGTCCCTGATTAATCGTCCCTGAACAAATAAAAATGAGTTAGGAAATTGCATCAGAGCCCAAGTATATTCTATTCTGGTGCCTATATTTAATGAGTGCATTTTGTCCGCGGAACAGAACTATGGAAGTGTGTCACTGCACAGCTTCTCCCTAAAGGACTGAAGGTGATTAGATAACATTGTCTTCTCTCAGGTTCCTGTAGCTGAAGATATGGAAAAAGGATGACAGTCCCCACTTTGGAGCCTAATTCTTGACAATATAGAATAGCACCAGCTATTGGAATTACTCATTAAAGCAGACTGAAGTAATGGAAACACAAGGGGGGGGAACCTTAAAATTTTTTTAAAAAACCTTTTCTTTATTTACAAACTACTTTAATTTAAGCCAAAGAACAAAGAGATTTTCTCTATTACTCTAAACTTGTCAGTTGCTGTATCTCATTATTACTCCTGAGACCTTCCTATTATTTCAAAATCGTGAGCTATATGAAGTTAAAATTAGTAAAGGGATTTGAGTCTCTGCGTTTCCCAACTGGATTTCTTTTAACCTGAATCATTTGCATGTACACTTTCAGGAATGTGATTGTGTAACTTTCATGTTATTTATGAAATAATCAGGGTGCAGTACTGAATTAATAAGAAGAGTCCACAGTAGACTTACACAACTGGGCTTTAACAGCATCCCCATCAAGTCAAAGAGAAGGTAATAATGTTTTCCTTAGATTCAACCTGTGTGGCTCTTGGGAGCAAGCTGGTTCTTATCTAGCATCTGTCCAGGCATCTCCTTGTCCACATTTCTGGACACCATCTTTCAGTAGAATTAGTTGTGTTTGACTCAAGACACTGAACTGTCATATGTCTGTATCTTCCTTTGGCTGCTACTTTATACATAGATTTGTTTAGAGACTGATTCCATAGCAAGAAAAAAATAAAAGATGTCTGAAATCATCTTAAGTTTTGCAAAGTATTCCAGACACTGAAAATATACATGCAGGGAAATGTATGAATAAGAATACAAAAATCATCTCATATTGTTTATATACTTCCCTAAACTGTTATTTATGGTAATATTGTAATGTATTTCAAGTCTGCATCTTATTTTAAAACAAACAACAATGTCAAAAATCTTCACAGAGACACTATTCCTGAGTATCCCATTCTCTACAAAGCAAGCCACACATGATCCCTTTATTTCCCATCCTGGAGGACTCATTTATCAAAACCTTGATAAGATAATTCCAAATCCTCATTATCAACCTGCTATATTACCAATCGCATCCATTCTTGGAAGCAGCTAAAAGATTTGCCTAGAGTCCCATTTGTGATTTTGGAAGCCTGGTTTTACAAGGCTTATATTGTTCTCCAAAATTCAGTTGAAGAGCAAAAAGCATGAGCTTAGGGAGGGAGGGAACTAGTCTTCTCTTTGTTGAGGTCATTTTTTGGATCATCTGAAGAGCTGACCATCAAATGACTTTTGATGAGGATGTTGATTTCACGGTCATCATTCCGTATTTTCTTCTGAAAATGAACACCTCATTTTTGCTTATTCATGTGAAGCAACGTTTTAGTATTTGTCCTTTCTTTAGTGCCCACATCTAGGAAGGATGGGAAAACCAGGGGATTGTCTTTTATGAAGTAAAATACAAGTAGTATGTCACAGTCTGGAGAAGGGAATGTGGGATTACTTTTCATAACACAGATAGGTCTTTGATTCACTCATGGTGGGCAAGTTTACTGGGACCAGACACTGCTACAAAAGCAATGTCAATAATCTGGCATGCTCTGTCTTGTGGAGAGATTCCCATAGACTTCTGAAAGTAAAATAGCATACTTTTTGGGATAAAAATCATTTCAATATTTCAAATATATTCTTTTGTAAAAGTTCATAATCTGGTTTAGTGTAATAAAATGTGTATATTTTCTGGACCTGACAGACTCAAGATCCAAACATCTCTTCATTACTCAATACATTTTTAATAGAGAGACAAGCTCTAAAGTCTCTCATCTCCACACTCTCATGTAGAAAATGGAGATGAATGGATCAAGAAACTGTGCTATATACATACAATGGAATTCTATGCTTCCATCAGAAAGAATGACACCGCCCATTTGTAAAGAAATGGAAAGACTTGGAAAAACTCATATTAACTGAAGTAAGCCAGAAGACCCAAAGAAACACAAGTCCCATGGTTTCCCTCATTTGTAATAATTAGTATATGTCTAGGATAATCTTAGCAGATGAGCAGAATAGCTCAATAGCTATGCTCATATGACCATATAAGATGTTGCTAAGAGAAATGAACTCCAAGTAATGGACACAGAGGGAAGGGGAGACAAAGGACAAAGGGGAACCAATGCAACAGTAATATTCACAAGACAATATGTTGGAAATTGTCTGTACAACTTGGGGAGGGGGAGGGGAGAGAAAGTGAGAGAAAAATGAGGGAGGAGGTAACAAGTTTGACAAGATGTACTCACTATCTTACTTATGTAACTGTAACACCTTCTGTACAACACCTTGACAATCAAATTTTTAAAAATTTAAAAAGAAAAAAGACCCAAAAAAACAAAATAAATTAAAAAATATAAAAGAGAAAATGGAGATTATGGGACTTGACTCTTGAAGTCATTAAATGAGATAATTTGTATAAAGGATCTTATATATTTATTAAAGTGGAGACTTTAGATCAATTTTGTTTTTCCAAATAACAGTGACACACAGAATTTCTTGGAGATATCCTTAACTTACAAAGTGAGATAGTAAAATACTCCTGCTCTTTTTAAAAAATGTGTATAATCGTGTTTATATTGGGGTACTATTCATAATAACCAAAATATGGCATCAATGTAGATGTCCATTGATAGATGAATACAAAAATATGGTTCACATATAACATTCAAGTAATATTTGGCCATGAAAAAAAATTATCATCTGTAGGAAAATGGATGGAACTGGAGATCATTTTGTTAGGTGAAATAAGCCAGAATCCGAAAGATAGTGTATATGGAATGTTTTTCCTCATATGAGGAATCTCAATTTTAGTCTAAAGAGAGATACACAAAGGTAAAGAGAGACTATTTGGAAAGGGGATGAGGACCGATGGGAGATGAGAGAACAGGAATTACTAATAGAGAGTGCATATGGTCAAAGCGCATAAGGTAAATATATGAAACACCTGACAAAGTAGAATCCCCTTAACCAAGGCTAGAATTTGGTCTCCCTTTCTCTGTTTTTTCCTCCTTCCCTCCTTCTTTCTTTCCCTCGCTGCTCCCTTCCTTTCTTTTCCACTTCCTTACTTCTCACTCTTTCTTCCATAGTGCTATTTAGAACATGGAAAATTATATATAACATTTCAAAGGAACTGAGTAATAGAGTGATTATTTGTAATTGACAAAGTCACAGATGGTGATATGTACTACCCTCTGAAGTTGATAAGTCCCCTCTGAAGTTGGTATGTCTCTGCCTTCTTACCTAGCTTCTCACTATCAAAGTAACAAGGACAGGCTAAATCAGAACATGATCACAGCAGAAGTCATTCATTGCTACACATTGTCACTTCAAGCCTGGAAATGTCAGGTAGAAGGATTCTGGTAATGCTGGTGTGACCTTGATCTCTCCTTTCTCTATCATCCTACTGTCCCTGAATGCACATTCCATTTCGGAGGCCATTTGACTCCGAGGGATTTGAGGAGGTCGTGGCTCAGAAGGAATGATTCTTTCAGCATGGAAATTTCTTATCCTCAAACCACTTGTGTTACCATGAGGAAACAGAGACCTTGACACTTTCTCCATGGAGTCTGTCTGATGCCTCTTTCTGGAGATGTGGGTAAATATCATGGGGTTTTTCTTTTCATTTCCTTTTGACTCTACTGACTCATTTCTCATTTTTTTCTCTCTTCAAATTACTCTTTTCAGAGATTCAAAGCAGGCTCATCATGCCATGTTACATTTAATAGTACCATGATGTGATGAAAAGTGATGTTCCAAAATTCTAAATCAATAGACAGCATCTAGACTTGATTGTTAAAGTTGAACTGGATGCCAAGGCTAATTTTTCATTTAAAATGCTAATATACAGGCGAGTTCCAATGAATAATAATCTTGCCAGATCAGAAAATTGTTTCTGCTTCTGATACCCTCTTTGTAGTATTTATTTCATTTCTTGTGCACAAGTACCAGTATGTAACCAAAATTCATATTTCAGACAAACACTGATCTTTTGATCATCTGTCCATTTAAAAATATAAAGAGACGCTAAGACAGGTTGTTTCATAGTTTTTATGCTTATGTGGGCAACAAGGTTAACTTTTTAATACACTTGTCAGAAAATGAAAAAATACATAGTTTGGTGTATAGAAAGACAAATTGGAGAGAAGCAAATAGTTTTTAAGAGGATTGCATTATAATTAGATGAATGATTCACTACACATAGTTATTAAGTAGAGAGAGCTAGCCTTCACACCTGCCCCAAAATGCCCGCATCCTGCATAAAAATCACAGGCTTTGCATCTGCAGAGAGCATTTCATTACATCACATCTAGAGGACTGAGTCGTCATCTATATGATGAAGAACTACTTCTTACCTACAATCCTCCACACAAAGTTTTACTAGCACACATCCTGTAAGAAAAAAAATCACAAGAGGGTAATTATTTTAAGTCAAAGGGACTTTTGAAAACATGATTTCTTATTGATGTAGTAGAACTCTGTAATGCTGTATGTAACTCTATAACTCTGGATTTTAAAACACGACTCTATCAATAAGACTTAGACCTCCCCCCAGAGCAAATCACTGACCCTTAAATACAAATTCCCTCATCTCTACAAATGATGATAGCCAAAGCTCTTTTATATCCAATTATACTATACCGGATGCTCTTAGTTTTATTTTTAATACTTTTTTATTGTAAAAATAGTGTACAGAGGGTTTACAGTTACATGAATAAGGTAATGAGTACATTTCCTATTGAGCATTGTTACTTCCTCCTTTGTTTTTCCCCTACCATCCCTTCCCTTCCCACCTCCCCAACTCCTACCTCCCTCCCCCTGCCACAAGTTGTAAAGCTCATTTTGTCTTCAGCAAGTTCTGAAATAAAAAAAGTTGATTGGTTTTCTTTATAATAAACCAAAGATTCGTTTTCAACATAGTGTCTTGTACATCTCATCTTAGGTTTATTATAAAGAAAATCAATCAACTTTTTTTTAATTTCAGAACTTGCTGGAGACAAAATGAGAACGTTAGCAGCCATCCTCTGTTTCTGGCTTGCAGGAGTTCCACATTCCCCTGCTCTAACTTGGGCTTCTGTATTAACAGAGCATGGAGCAGTCCAGCATGGAAAGGTTTGGTATCTTTCCTAAGTCTCCCAAGTCACCTGACTCTTTATGACTTTCTTTACTCTCTATTCAAAGATTTCTCTCAAAAATAGAGAAATAGCCCAGGACCAGTGGCTCATGCCTGTGATGTTAGCTACTCAGAAATCTGAGACCTGAGGACTATGGTTTGATGCCAGTCTGGGTAGGAAAGTCTGTGGGACTCTTGTCTCCAATTAACTAGCAAAAATCTGGGCTGGAGGTGTGGTGAAGTGGTAACTCACCAGCTGTAAGCAAAAATGTCAAGCACTTGTGAGGTGCATATACCATAGGAAAAATGGAGGAAAAATAAAGTAGCTTGTTCACATCTTGATTTTTAGTCAAACTACTATGCATTGTGAAACTATGAGATAACATATTTATACAGTTTTTAAGCTATCAAATTAGTTGTGATTCTAGCAGAAGAAAACTAAGAAACTTTCCAAAACCTTTGGCTTTGTCAAACACAGATCATAAACATTTCCCCTTGTAAATACAGACATTTTCCTCTGTGAATATTCCAGATGAGGAATGGTATTGAACTTTGAGAAAAGGAGTTTCCTAATCATTTTTTTTCTGATGATTCTAGGTCTGTTTTCCATGTGTAAAATGAAAACACTACTTATGAAAGAAAGTAGTAGGAAAATTGCTTGAGTGGTATCAAGTTTAAAACTTGATAAAACTCTTTTACCATGCTGCACCATCAATAATGAAATATTAATAGAATTATAACCTTAAAATATGCTTTCTTTTTATTTTACTCACCTTTGTTGTCTCTTTATTTTTGACCTCTTTCCCCCTCTCTTCCTCACTCTCTTCTTCTGTATCAACTTCCCTTTCCATCTCTCTCTTTGTGTCCCTCTCCCTCTCACCTTCTCTCTCCCTCCCTCCTTCCTTCCTTCCTTCCTTCCTTCCTTCCTTCCTTCCTTCCTTCCTCCCTCTCTCCCTTCTTCCCTCCCTCCCTCCCCCCCCTCTCTGTATGTTTATGTGCTGGAGATCAAGCTCAGAGCCATGTATAGTCTTCCATTCAATCATACCCTTCCCCCACAAGATAATTCCTCAAATGAAACTAGAAAGTCAGGACTAGAATTTTTTAAGTAATAATTAAAAAAAAATACCTGTCTTTGCTGACATTATTTGAAAAGAATGGAGAAAAGAAAAAGGGTCAGGCATAGTGGTGAATGCCAGTAATCCCAGCTCTTAAGAAAAATTGATTCCAGATAACTTCAAGTTCCCAAAGTTACCCAACAAGATGACTGACTTTTTCACACAAAGGACAGTGTCTGACAGCCCAATACTCCAAGGAACTTTCACCATCACAGACGATACCCTCAAGATAACACTTCATGCTTCCACATTGGTCCTTTTATGGATCCAATGACCTTGGAGAGACCATGCTGTTATAAACTAGGGAGCTATGCTCTAAGTCAGTCTTGAAGAAAAACAGAAACTATTTTTCCAAGAAATGCACAAAAATGTTTTGATAAGTGATGTGCTTTCAGCTTTAAGCAAAAGATCACCCTGCTTCAAGATGTGTCTAAAGCAACAAAGTTGGTTATTTTCTTACTTAATTGACAAATATGAATTGACTACCTACCATTCACCAACAACTATTCTAAAGGTACAGCTATGCCTTTGCCCATGAGAACTTGTAATGAGTGAAGAGGAATGTGATACATAAATGAAATAAATAAGTACAATATAGTACACAACCAGAAGCCCAGTAATGGGTAGGCAGGTGCTCCAGCAACCGTTAATGAAGCCATCATGGATGAATACATTTCCTTCATCTTCCCTGGGAGGCAGTATTTGACTAGACAGCCATCACAGAAACATAAGTTCCTAATACCTTCTCTTTTAGAGGAAGAACAACCTTCTACTTGCTTTTACTTGAGATTCTAGGATCCTCAGTTGGCTTTTCAGTATTTTTTCATCCATAATATCTGAGTAATACTCCCATTCTGGAACCAATTTATTAACAAGGAAAAGGGAAAAGAAAAGGCCAGGATTGGCTCAGGAAAATGGTCTGGAATGAAATGGATGTCTGTGAGCCTTCTTTAATGATGCTATAGTAATATATAAATAATGGGCATATTGTAAATGCAGAAATGATTTATTTTCACAAAAAATGTTCTATTTGAGCAGTCCCTAAAGAGAACAAAAAGAGAGTTAAAGAATTTTATTGGCCTCTGTTATTCATGATAAGGGAGCATCAAATAGTTCTTTGGAGAAGCTTATTTGTGTCTTATTTTATTACAATCTTCCCAGATAAATTTTTTTCTCCCAATTTCAATTAATTTGAAAGAAATCTAGGCATAAATTTATAAAGAAATGTCAGATATTCAACTAATTTAGTAATATATTTCAAATATTAGAATTATAGGGGAAATATATGCACAGAAGGGAAGTCATTTAATTTCTAGCAAGTAGTCCAAAAGGCAAATTCATTAAATCCAATCTGATAAACCTGAAATGTTAGCTGACTTATAGCTGGGATGAGTACGTTTTCTGTATTTGAGAGTACATTATTACTTTGTTTACTGAGTCATACTCATTGCAACAGCTAAACTCTTGATTTGTTTTCCTTGCTCTCAATTTGGATCAACACAGCTCTTTGTTTTTTCAAGGATACTCATTACTAATAATAGTCTATATTTTTAAGTAAACTGTGTCAGTCACATCTAAGCAATGCTACCATGTTGTTTCTTTGTGAGCTAGGAAAAAATAAAGAATTAGTAATGTTATTATACCTAACATCTATCGATTATCATTTAACTCTGTGACGTACTTGGTTTTAGGTTCATAAAATATCCTGGAAGGTTTATCTCTGAGTAAAATTCGCACGTAAGATCTGAGCAAAGATGAAGGTAGCCAAACATGTGTGAATAGCACTTAATGCAGTGTTTCTTTTTAATGTGTTGGATTAAAAAAAGAGTGTGTGAGCTCTTGATATTTCATCATGCACGTGTCTCTCCTTTAATTAATGCACAAACAGCACCCAGGTGAGCATTCTGCAAGTTATAAAGTTTCTAAGGCTAGTGAAACACAATACCCTTCTTCTAGCTTTTCATGCCTCACAAATAGGAGGAGAAAACAGTGGTGTTAATTCTAACAGAGGCTGTACATCTAAGTGCTATTTCCTAACAAGTTGTCATCTTGAAAGGAAAAACTCCTCTTTCGAGGATGCTGCTTTTTACCATATTACTCTGTGGAATACTTTTTCCAGAACTCTAAGCGCATGTATTACATATATATATATATATATATATATATATATATATATATATGTATATAGGTATAATATAAATACATATTTTATAAGTATATGATATATGTCATATGTTGCATATATTCTATTACATATATACATATATAGAATATATATTCTCTTCATTTGAATATGTTATGTATAGTTTCCTCATCTGAATTTAGTATTTTCCCTCCAAAATATTATTTTCTAATTTGGTCATCACATAATCACTAGACTTGGACCAGAGGGACATTCAGTCATTCAGAAAGTAAGCAAACAAAATTTACTGTTAAAGGAAGAGAGTTCACTGACTTTGGTAATTATTTGGAAAGAAATAAGTCATTTGAATCAAATAAGGATGAAAATTGTGGAGGAACAATTCATTCTGAAAGAGTCAAACAAGCATATTGGAAAGACCCATACCTCAACTGATTATGTCATCTGGAATGTTAAACATACATGGGTTGCTCTTAATACTATACATCATGATAACAAGGAGGATAGGGCGAGGTTCCAGCACTTGAAACTAACACTGAATACATCTGAGAGGGACAGTACCTCTGCCTTTCTCTCACTTGCTGTATTCCAGGCTTCTCTGAGTTTGGGATTTATCTTTGGATATTTGCTTATATTTGTGGCATGGATAGTCTGAGAACCAAAACACTATTCTATAATAGAAGATTTTTACATTTTGTCTTTTTTTTTGAGGGAGTATGAAATACAATAGAAACAGTGTAGGGCTAAATTTCTGAACCTAAACAGCTAATATTTCAAAATGAGACTGACTGATCAAAGCTTACAAAGGAGCTGAAAGAATTTCTCACTCACCAAGATTTTGAAGCATAGGAATTGGAAGCACTGAAAATTAGAAGGGGAGCTGACCATGGTGTGAGCTCCATTCTACCCTCCTTTAGAGGATGGTGGGACCATTACAATCCCATTTTTTGAGTACTGAACACATGCTTCAAGAGATCAAGTGTCTCCTAGATCTCAAGTGATATATGTTCTCTGTGGTGTTAGATTAGATTCTGAGAAATCTAAAGAGCTGGCTCTGAATGCTGGGCACAGTGTTGAAGATGATTTGCATTCCCAAGTAAAGGTTACATGACTATTTCCTGTGCAATACAAGAAGGTCACTTGAACAACAGAGAAAGTCTGGGGCTGTGTCAGATCCTGCCCAAGCAGACCGTATGGAGTTATGAGAATTGGGAATACTTTCCTGGATGCTTTTGGGCAGAGCAGACGTAGAGGATGATTTATAATAAAGCCATTCATTTCTGCCAGGGGAAGGTTCTCAGTAATGCAGAATGCGTGTTTCAACTGTCTGCAAAGCACGGAGAGCATGATGCCAGCTTGAAATGATCAAGTAAGAACTTACCTACTTCTCACCTCTTCTGTCTCCCAAAGTGAAACTGGAGGGCCAAAATGATTGGCGAGAGACAGAGACACAACAGGCTAAACTAACACCCAAAGGCTCAAGGCCCTCTTTTTGATTCACTGAGTCCTTCTGACACCAGTGTGTGCTGAAAGTTATGGGAAGTTTAAATTCCCTTCTGTGGTCAAATAATATAGTTTGGTCATAGAGACAAAATTCAGGGTCAAGCTTTTGAACCCCCTTTGCACCTTATCAGGGAACATGAGATAATTCACATGGCAAATGTTGATATGTTCAGTTATTTTCCAGAACTTCCTCCTTGGTTCTTCTATTACTGTACAATCAAATTTTGACTTCTTTTACCTCTCTTTGGATTTAATGGGAAATGCAGTCTATCATCCTACACCCTTACTTTTAGAATGAGAAAAAAATCAGGAAAGGAAGGGACCATGAAGAAGAAAGAAGAAGGAGGAAGGAGAAAAGAAGAGGAGGAGGAGAAGGAGGAGGCCAGAGCCAGGTGCTGGTGGCTCACTCTTGTAATGCTAGCTACTCAGGAGGCTGAGATCTGAGGATCACAGTTCAAAACCATCCCAAGCAGGAAAGTTCATGAGACTCTTATCTCCAATTAACTACCAGAAAACCAGAAGTGGTGCTGTGGCTCAAAGTGGTAGAGTGCTAGCCTTGAACAAAAATCTCAGGGACAGCAGGTAGGCCAAGTTCAAGCCCCACAACTGCCAAAAAAGTAAAAATAGAAAAGAAGGTCAAAGTAAAAAAGCTCTTAGATGCCATCTCCACATCTTATACTCTTCTACACACACTGGCTCTTACTTGTGAACAAGTCAGCCACAGCCCCCTTCCAGGATCCTTGAATTAAGAGTCTTTTCTTCCTCCATATATCTGTACAGCCAACTCTCCCCTCGCCCCAGCCTCTCCTTGATGCCATCTGGCCCCCAGACCTGTACTGACCATTCTTTTTTCCTTCTTTTCCTAATTAGAATTTGTCTTACACTCAGAAGCTCTAACCCTTCTTACCGGGTCCTAATATTTTTTATTTGCTATTTTTCTCCCATAACACTTATGACTCTCTAACAATTAACCCTGCATTATGTTTATCATTTTTTGCCTCCCTTATACTAGAATATAAAGTCCACTGAGCCACAGGTTTGACATTGTTCTACCTCCCACATCTGAAAGCTTCTAAAATATTGATTTTTATCGCTTACTAGACCTTTTGTGGCACTATGGTGTTTTTTGGTTCTTTCTCTGATTTAATTTGCTGGTCACCAGTAATCACTCCGGCAGGCTTAGTTCTATTATCAGCTTTTTTCTTAGTTTATTATTGGTCCTGGGTACTGGGTGCTGTCCTTGAGCTTTTGTGCTCAAGGTTAGTGCTACACCACCTGAACCACAGCTCCACTTCAGCTTTTTGTGGTAAACTGGAGATAAGAGTCTCATGAATTTTCCACCTGGGCTGGCTTCTAACGATAATCCTCAGATCTCAGCCTCCTGAGTAGCTAGGATGCCAGGTGTGAGCTACAGATGCCTGGCTTTCTGCTTTTATCCCAGCATACTTGTCTGGGTTTCAGTTAAGAGTCACGTGACTTCATCCACATGATGTCTGACTAAGCTTTGATTTGTTTTTCCAAATCAAGTGATATTTTAAAATATCTTATTTTTAGCATTTATGATGCTAGTATAAATGCTATAAATTAACTTATTAATTGTAGCCATTGCTTTCAATATACACATATAAATGCCAATTAAAATACTGTGTTTCATCACAATGAATGAATTTTGATCTGTGAGTAAGTTCTAGTAGGTATTAGGCAGGCACTTTTCCAAATTTTGTATATCGATTTCCAATCCCACTTTGTAATTATAATATAGGCCTGAGCAAACATTTGTAACATTTGTATGCAATATATGGAAGCTGATACTGCATAAAGCTTGGAAATAGATGTGTATCTGAGAATGGAATAAAATAAATTTAACATTGTCTATGGCTGTGAAATTCATAACCCTTGATCTTACTGTGAAAGATATGTGGAGGAAATTATCTATTCAAGACTGTTCCCCTGTGGATCCATTTAGTGAAACTTTACTTGCAAGAATCTGTAAAAATGCTAATAACCCACATTCCTCACTAGCTTGGGCCTAGCTCTTTATTTGTTTCTGGCTTTGAGATAACTTTGAATAGGCAATATAGTGTCACCATGGGTAATGAATGATGCATGTATGAAATAGTGACCTTAAAACTGCACATTTCTCTTAAAGGAATCAATTTATACACCACTGTTGCTTAAACTTTACTAGCCATTATGGATCATGTCTTTCCTGTATTAGTGATAGAAAAATCTGTTTTAAATCACATTAATTTCCATGAAATTGTAACTTTTGCTATGTCCATTAACACTGATAAGCTAGTTATGGGATACAACTTTAAGAAAAGGAAGGTTAAGGGAAAACAAAGCAAAAATATAGGGAAAATGCACTTCAGAAATTAAATATTTGGAGAAAACATACAGGAAATCTCAGCTATGCCTAGAGATAATGTGATTATCAGTGCTGGTAGACTTAGCAGCGGTAAATACACTCAGAACCAGAATATGCTCTGTTGGAAATTAGAAGACATACCATACTTCTCCAATCAGAGAACAATACTATAGCACCAATTAATAACTATGTATAATAGTTTTATTGCCCTCTTTTTAAATACTTTGTTTTAATCTTATAGAATCACAATTTCATTCACTTTCATTATCATTATTTTACTTACCCATAGTGTTTTATGATTCCTGGTGGTGGTGTGGGGGCGGGAGGGAGGGGAACAGGAAAAAAATGCAGACAAAAAAAAATCCCAACCATAATGGAAAAATCCCAACTTAGAACATCTGAGATGGTGAATAATAGCTCTTCAAGTCTACCATTACAAATGGCCTCTAACAAAACTAAGTTCCAAAAAAACGGAAAAGAAACAGAATGGAAAAAAATGTTGAAGAAGCAGAGCCTGAAGAATTGGTTGGGAAAAAAGTACTGGATTGACATATTGTGAATGGAAAGATAGGCTATTTCCTGAAGTGGAAGGGATTTACAGATGCTGGAAAATCTTGGGAACCTGAAGAAAATTTAGATTATCCAGAGTTCTTTTGCCAGTTTGGTGCTGCTGGCAAAAAGAGTAGAATAAGAAGATTCATCAGATTGTATTGCTTTTTATGAAGAGAGACTAACTTGGCATTCTTGTCCAGAAGATGAAGCTCAATAATTGTTTGCATTGTTTTGTATTTATATTTATACATCTGTTTATTAGATATACATATACTTATATATACATTTATTATGTTTTATATATTATAGACATATGATACATATTCAATATGGTATATCAAATATATATATATATAATTGGAGTCTTAGTTTTTGAATTATTGATGTGAAACAATGAGTACACTCTAAAGAAAATCAAGATTGATATGTTAGTTTTGAAAGTAGTACAGGGGAGTTGTTAAAATTTGTTTTGCATCAATAGCACTGGTTACTTTGAACAAATACAATAAAGGTTTTCTGTCATTGCTTCCTTTTTCAGAAAATATTTAATACCGTGGTATATTTCCTCAGCCTTCAGGGACAGGGTTTTCTTTTAACATTAGGCATTAGACATATTTTTGGCTATTATTTAACCAGAACATCTTTTCTTGAACTGCTATGTTGAAGGAGCATCTGAAATTTTTGTGTTGTTACATGTGTATAAACATAAGATCAGTAGTTTTTTTGTTTTGGAGATTTTGCTTGTTGAAAGGTGTTGGGCGTCAGACCTATGTCCTTGTTTATGCTAGGCACACGATATATCACTGAGTTCCATCCATGGCCTTTGTTTTGGATTTTTATTGTTTCTTGAGACAGGGTAACTAACTAGGCAGCTCAGGCTGGTGTAGGAACTGGCTAGGTAGCCAGGCTAGCCTCAACTTTTAGGTCCTCCTGCCTCTGCCATCGATATGCCAATGTAATAGACCTGCGAAATCTCTAGAAAACAACAACAACAACGACAACTTTATCGCTACCAACAACTTTCCTCACCCAACTAAGAATAATACTAAGACAGATTTTTATTTCCTTTTTTTAAAGTTTCTGTAGTGAGCATTCCCTTACAGGATATTGGAATCGGTCTACTAAAAGATCATGAATTACAGGCTATTTAAGACTCAGCTCATGGAAATATAAAATCAGCTGGTTAGAGATTTAGACTACTTAGGTCCTGCTGGCCTACATGAATGACTTGTATGCTATTTCTTTTTCAGTATTGGGTTAGTGGTCTCCCAAAAAAGCCAGGAAAACAAATTTGTAGTAATCTGAATGTTACCCAACCGTATATTATTTATTGTAAAAATGGTGAATAGTGGTCAATAAATACTTTTATATTTCTTTAAAAATCATAATGGAGAGATGTAGATAAATTTAAATTTCTACTATGTATCTGCTCAAAGAAAATAACACCCAAAACACTATTACTTTGAATGAACCTAACTTCCTGCTTTCTTTTATCTGCTGTCATAAGAATACCATGGAAAAAATTAAATAACATAACTAGGGAAACTGAGTCAGGAAAACCAAAAATTCAAGCTTATCCCTGGCTATTTTATAAAACCCTGACTATACTTTCTTGGCTCCATACAAAAAAAAATCAATCTTGCTGGGCTCTGCTGGCTCACTCCTGTAATCCTAGCTACTCAGGAGGCTGAGATCTTCAGATCTCAGTTCAAAGCCAGCCCGAGCAAGAAAGTCCGTGAGACTTGTATCTCCAATTAACACCAGAGAACCGGAAGTGGCACTGTGGCTCAGGCGGTAGAGCACTTGCCTTGGGCTGAAGAGCTCAGGGACAGAGCCCAGGCTCAAAGTTCAAGCCCCACGACCAACCCCCAAAAAACACAACCCATCAATTTCTTGTCTCCTAAGAGATGCCAAGGGATACTTTAAACCAATTAGTCATATAAATCAGTTACATGTACATTTTGACATTATGTCAAGATTTCCATATTTCTTCCACCGAAAAAACATATAATTTTCTATAGATAGGTTAATGTTTGATAGATCTTTACTTCTATCCTATCTAGGTAGAAGGGGCTCATAGTATTCATAACAATATCAATATTAATAACTAACACTCATGTAATCTTGTGTGTAAAGCACTGAGGCATTTAATTTGCAATGTTAATTAATTAAAACTGCATAACTTTATATTATGGTAGATTAGTTTCTTTTTTTTTCTGTCTTTTCTTGTTGGTATTGAGGTTTTAACTCAGAGCCATTCAATTGTCCTTTTCATTTATTGCTGGTTCTCTCCCACTTGAGCCAGGCCTCCATTTCTGGCTTTTTGCTTGTTAATTAGAAATTTAAAGTCTCAAAAATTCATCTTTCCTGGCTGACTCTAAGCTATAGTTCTCAGCTCTTACCCGGCTTTGCAGCTAGAATTAGAGGTGCCAGCCACTAATGGCCAGTCTGATGTTGATAATTTTATTACATTAGATTTACATTAGATTGCATTAGAGAGTAAAATAAGGCACGATGTGGTTAAGTAACTTCTTTAAGTACATATATAATGCAGATTAAAGAGCTACAGTTTGAATCTACAGTTGAATCTAGTTGAACCAACTGGATTCAATACAAAATCTTGTATTCTTGAAAATTCAAATAAGTTAACCTAAACTCAATGTATGAAAACTAGATTTATTTTTTAAAACTTATTTATTCTTTCTTGCTCTGGTTAGGGGAAAATTAGATTCTAGCTTTATAATGTGAACTACTTAACAAAAAACAGAAAACTTTCAAAGTTACTGAGGAAGATCTGATAGAAGATTTCCTTTGGAAACAGTAGAAAACATCAAGGTACAGACAATGTTTATAATATTTTTAAATGACTGAATAATTACAGTAATAAGTATTAACTGAATATAATAACTATTATACTAACAGTATTATAATAAGTATTAATAGTAAGCATTAACTAAAATATGCTTAAATTGTCAAAATTAAGGAAAACATCTGAGAAGAAGAATACAATCACAGATTCGCTAATTTCAGCAAGTTAGCTTGCAAGCTTCTAGGTGTAATTCTATTCAGAATCTTCCAAGATTTCTATTTTTTCCCCTTTCTGCAAGACTGGGATTAGAAATCAGGGCTTTACGCTTACCAAACAGGTGCTCTACCACTTCAGCCATATGTTAAGCCTTTTTTTCTTTTGAGTATCTCAGTTAATTGAGATAGTCCTTTAAGTCTGAGCTGCAAGGTATCTACTTAAAAAGTCCTGGATTATCTATATTAATACCATTTTAAGAAAATGTATTTCAAAATTATATATAAGAAAACAAATTCAGAGGATATAAATATTCTAAACATGTATATGATGAGTAAAATATGTGAGGCAATATCTGCTAGTACTGTAAAGAGATATGGATGGATATATCCATAAATGTAATGAGAAATTCAAATTTATCTCTTACTAATTTAGACCACTCATTACTAGTCTTGGTGGATTTTCTCTATTTGATGTTTTATTGCATGATCCACCCAAGATGTTAGAATTGTATTCAGAATGTTTACCAAGCAAGAGCACTTTCTATGCAATAAAAGGTTTCATTGCATACAAAAGCTTTCATACAAAGTTCAGAGCTGTACCTACCATATGGAATTGTCATTATACTTCTAGGTGTTGGCCCAGGAAAAAAGAGCTGTACACACATATCTATAGACTCTCATGGCCCAATAGTCCTAACGGGAAACAACGCATATGTCCTCCACAGGTGAATAAACAGATAAATTGCAGTGCATTCATAAAGCCTGAACTTTCTTTTCATCAAAGAAAGTGATGTATGATAGATAAAAATATCATAAAAACATATATAAAATAATTACACAGTGGGAAAGAAGAAAAAGAACAGAAATATAGTGATTCTAGCAATACAACTGAAGATAATTCCAACTAACTTGTAGTTACAGAGAAACTAGACCAATGATTTCTTGACATGAGAAAGAACAGCAGGAGAGACAGATTATAGAAAGGGCCAAGGAAGCTTATGAGAAAGACCATGTTCATTTTCTTGATTTTGTTGCATTAATACATCAAAGCAGATATAATTTACTTGTAGTTTATTGGATGTCAATTATAACTTTAGTCAGTCTGGTATAATAAAGATATATCCTGGTTTCCAGGATACATCAGTGAGTTACTTAAGATCTACATATAAAAACCTAAAGTATGGTGTAGTTAACTAAAATCAGGTACAAGAATAAAGACCTCTAATTTTTTCTAAAATTACTTTATATCCAAAAAAAAGAAAACTATTGGCATGATTTAATTATGCCATGAAACATTTTACTAGAACAATTTAGGTTTATCAGAACATGCTTTCATGATTTAAACCTCTAGTGCCAGAACTTACTTTCGTGATTTAAACCTCTAGTGCCATTAAATGTAGGCAGTATAATTTATGTAATAACTCAGTGACCCAAAAGAATGAATATATTTGAAAATGGTTCAGCAAGTCAATGACAGGAGAAGGAAACAGGGTAAGAGACCTTTCTCTTTTAAAGACTCTTCATAACAGGCAGATCAGCTCAGTAATTAATGTAACCAAATATATATATATATATATATATATATATATGAATTTTATAGAAATCAGGGGGCATATTTTTCTTGTTATGAAGTCTTGCATCAAACTAACTTTTGTATTGACTTAGGTATAAAATTTGCATTTCTAGTGCATAATCAAGTCCATTTTACTTTCCTAATGCTGTTAGTTTACTTTAGTCTATTATTTAAGCAATCATTTTCCTTCTTTAGCTTTCATAGTGCCAAGGACTGAATCCTCTAATGGAAAGACTATAAAGAAGCCAACATATTTTAACAATAAATAAAACATTTCACCTTTCACCTAAAATAACTTCAAATCATTTCCTGTTTTGATCTGAGCTATCAACAAAGATCTAAATGTTCTAGAAAAGGTATTTTGTTTAGTTTTCACCACATCATAGAAATGTAAACTTTCTTTTATTTTATATTTACAAGAAGAAATTCCACTGCCTTGGTTCAGGAAGAAAACAGTCTCTGAGAGCAGTGAGCGAGTGAGAAGGAGACACACTGAAGTCGTTCAGGTCATTTTCAGGGAATTTGTCAAAAGCTGATATCCAGTGTCAAATGTTGATATAGTAACTGACAGACAAGACTGAGATAACTTGCAAAGTACTGCTAGATAAGTGGTAGAGAGCTAGGTAGGTAGATATGCGGGTCTATAGGATACATGGACAGAAATTGATATAGATAGATAGATAGATAGATAGATAGATAGATAGATAGATAGATAGATAGATAGATAGATAGATAGATAGATAGATAGATAGATAGATAAAAGCAAGCAACTTTCCTTTCCTGTATCATAAATCAACATTCTTTTTATAAAATTTGATGTCAAAAGCACTTGATTTCCTACATCATTCTTTAATACTTGATACACATATGCAACAGTTAGCCAGTTCCTTTCCAAAAACTTAGACTGTTTTGTCATTAACCACATACAGTAAACACAGCTATCTTACACAAATACATAGCAAATCCAGGTTTGATAATTGAATCCAAAGTAAGGATTCCTGATCATTTCTAAAGTACTCAGTCATGTTAATTCATGTAATTTATCATTTATAAATGTCTTCAAATAAAAAAATTATATCTCTAGAGACTGATTTTAAAACAAAATTATAATTTTGCCTTAGATGGGAACAGTAAAATATGATTTTATTTTAGTAAGTGCTATATTAATAATTGCATTTTATAGATTTAATATTTTATTATGACATTTAATAATTTAAGATTTTTTGTAGGTTGTGGGGCTTGAACTCTGGGCCTGGGCACTGTTCCTCAGCTCTTCAGCTCAAAATGAACACTCTACCACTTGAGCCACAATGCCACTTCTTATTTTAGGATTTTTGAAATGAGTGTATTTTTAATAACTTCTATATTTCACAGATTTATTGTTTCTGGGAGGTCTAACAAAATTTACTGTGGTCCTTTATAGATATTATTTGAGATTTTTGAAAACATACGTTAATTTGATAAACCAAAGGTCTTGATATATTGTATTTTCCTGTGATGCCCAACTGACCTTTAGAAAAGATTTGCTGTTTTCTTTCTGATATATATATATATATATATATATATATATATATATATATATATATATATATGAACAAAAGAAAAATGCCTTCACACCCTGAATCTCAAGGTGACATTTAAGACTGACATCCAGCTAGCAAAAGGAGCTCTCAAAATTTATTCTTATCCTCTGGGGATAAGCAAACCATTAATATAAGAAGGTATCAGGCCATTAAGTGCTTTAAACATCAACAATAAAACTTTAAAATCAATGCAAACCCTGACAGGAAGCTGATATAAAAACTGGAGGACAAAAGTGATGTACTTTGAACAGGTAAGTAGCTGCACTCCGTGAATGAACTGGACCTTGGAGATTGATGGATCAACAAATTGAAGCACCAAGTTGTCGAACGAGTCCAGTCTCAGTGATTATCATACTGCAGTCCTTCCAAGACTCTTCACATGCTTTTACTGGAAAGTTGTTCTGTAGAAGATAGCTAGCTCTTAACAAGAACACCATTCTACACTGAAGCCAGGAACAGACTCAAAGTAATAGTAATGTTCACTTTTTTACATTCTAGACCTCACACATGCTTTGTCAAATGGCAATCCTAATGATCTAGGAACCAAGAGATTTACAGTTGAAACAATATGTTTACAGCTTACTTTTGTGCTACTATTCCGAGAATAAATTTTAAGTTGTTGACTGCAAATATTAAAATGAGAGCATTATTTGGTTCTCAACCTTACTTCTAATATACAGACATTCTGATTTATGGAGAATATATAGCTTAAATTTAGATCCAATATGCTATTGTGCATTAGGTACCTTGCACGATCACTGTAATGATTGCTAATACAAACTAAGTACTTGCTGTGAGCACTTCATGGGCTGATTTAATACCATCCATTCTTCATACCCATCCACCTTCCTATACGAACTAAAGCCTGGCTTTTCCTATGCATTTTCTCCAGCTTAATTGTAGAACTTTCAGGTAATATGTGTGTTCTAACAGGTATTTACTGGTCATGGTCAAAGACCAGATATAGCTAGGTTTCTGTCTGGCCATTCCAACCTCTCTCATGATAATGTTTCTTCTACTACATTTTTAGGCCTTCAAAGACTGGTTAAAAGTGACTTCCTTTATCACTCCCAAGCAGAGTTGTCACCAGACTTTAAAGTTTGGCAACTTAAACAGAATGCTTCTAGATTTAAAAAGAATGGTGAATTGGTTGTGAATTACAACACGCTTCAGGGTGTTGTAATTGGTGTTGACTCAGGCTCAAACTACTGCACGCCTTACAGATACACAAATCAGTTACTAACTTAATGAGTTTAATGAATAGATACATTAATAGACTCAGTGGTATATCTGGCACACAAGAGAGAAATGCTTCAGAGTCTTACCAGGATGAAACCCCTCTGATTCACATCTCTCTTAAGAAACCTCTGGTAACATTTTTACAGAAAAATAAATATCTTTCTCTGACAAAGAAAGCAAAACTAAAATTGCAAAGTGTTATGGATTTTCTAAGTGTATTCATGTAATTAAATCTACCCTGTAAACGTCAAAAATAATGTATTCATTGGTTTTGTCTGCTTTGCATTGTATTTCATAAAAAGCTTTGCTATTATATTTTTTATTCGTAGGCTCAGATCATAACAGTAGAAGTAAAAAGTAAATGTATAAATGTGTCTTGCCAGCATGGGCTGAGAGTGGAAAAGTATGACACAACAGCTATTGTCCTAGAAAATGACAAATTCAATCCATTTATTTACATTTCTAAGTTTTCAGGAATAGAAAATAATTCTGAAATAGTCATGTTCAGTACAGTTAGAAGGATTTTTTTTTAGAGATCAATAAATGGTATTTAGTTGGAGAAGGCAATGTGATAGTGTAAAGTGAGGACTAGGTTCAAGAGTAATAGAACTTCAGTCAATGCACAGCTTACCAGGGAGGATATGAACAGGTGACATATAAAACAGAAATCAAAAAGTGATAAATGAAGATAAAAGAGCAGGGCATGCGGGTGTAACAAGGGAGTGTAACAAGACATGGATGTGGATCAATTTGTCAGTAAAAGGGTAACAGGAAGTAGCAGTTTCGAGATTCTGGGAACTGATCTATGCATGTGGAAAATTCTAACATGGAGGAAGATTTTAATCTTAAACTAGGTTTAATTGTTATGTGCTCTAGTCAAATAGTTCTCATAATAAAGATCCCCAGAGTCATGGGCATGGTGGAGGCTGGGATGAGTTTAATTTTCTTTGCATTTCTTTTTCTTTACACGTCCACAAGGGTGTGTAAAGAAAATTGACTCCAGTTTCATAATTTCATATGTGGTGAAACTCCTATAAACATACCTTGAAGCTTTACCTATAGTCTTACCTTCGGCCTCCTCTGAGATGCTTATTAAGTATCTTGAAGTTCACATGTGGGGAAACTCTTCCAACATTTATTCCCAAGCTGATCTCACCCAGCAAATGCTCTATCACCCTCCCCGCTACTTTCTCTCAACTTGATTCTTCCCTTTCTTCACAGCACTGTATCTGTGTTTTAGTCATTTCTATAAGCTCCACTTAAGAATAGATCACAAATGTTCTGCCTGTTTTCTATCAGTGGTATTGGCCTTACTTGCTTTTATCCCCAGGATGATTTATTAATTCAAATAAGATTAAGGTTGCTTTCTTCATGTAGTGCTCTCTGTGGCTTTTTATTGGTGACAGCTCTAGAATTCTGACTTGAGTAACCCAGGGAGCAATAGTCTGATTAGCAAAGGGAGCTTGTCTAGGGGATTGGAGAAAAAGACATTAAGGGCATTGATATCACAAGCCAGTATTTTCACTGAAATTGTATATTTATTTGAATGAGGAGAAGGATTGGGATGTGATATTAAACAGGTTCCCAACTGCACCTATCTGGAATGCTTAAGTATATTGTATTGAATTTAAGATAAATGAACCATTACCTTATATAGTTCCCAGGGCACTCTAAGATATGGCCTTGCCTTTTTTCCCACCTAAATGGTTTTACTCAGCCCACTCTCCAAAAACTCCCAACTTTTCATCTGTATTCCAGACACAGTATATTTCTTATACCGGGTCTGGACTTATTTCAGCATTTTTAATACTTCAGGCATCATGTTGATTGAGAGACTTTCTATGAGCTACTCTGGCTGGCTGAGTATCTTTTCCTTCCCTTGTGTGGGAAGGAAATAGCTTTCTCTGCCTTGTTGTCTACATTGTAAGTCACTGCTTTCTCAGAAATATTCTCTAGTCATCTGACTTGAACGCACTACTCTTCCATCCTCAGTCTCTATCAGACTGCATGTTTGCATTCATTTATTTTTGCATTGACTGGTGAACGTCTCTATTCCTCCACAAGAATGTATTCAATAACAAATTGATTCTGTGTATCAGGTTTGATACCAAATCCCCCCAAAACCAGGACTGACAATAGAAAGTGTTCATAAACATATACAGAAAAACTTGAAAGAACAAAAGCAAGTGAATACATTTCTATGCACCTGCCTACCACCCAATGTATTTACTTATTAAGTTTATAAGTTAATTCTAGTTTTCACATTTAAGTGAAAGCATGCTTTCTTTGTCTCTCTATACCAGACTTACTTCACTTCACATAATATTTTCC
Organism: Dipodomys ordii; assembly: GCF_000151885.1. Taxonomy (NCBI): domain Eukaryota; kingdom Metazoa; phylum Chordata; class Mammalia; order Rodentia; family Heteromyidae; genus Dipodomys; species Dipodomys ordii. The sequence continues at coordinate 4,257,522 of NW_012267219.1, forward strand.
AGATTGTTCCATTTTCTTTACACATGGTCCCATATCATTCTTGCTAAATGGATGAGTTAAATTGCACTATGAATAGATACCACATTTTCTTGATCCATTTGTCTATTGAGGGGCTGCTAGGTTAATCCCATACCTGGGCTATGGTAAATTATGCTGCAATAGGCTGGTGGCTTTACTGTATCCTGGTTTGTAATCTTTTGAGCCCAGATATGGAATTATGAGATCATAAGGGTAGTTCTATATTTTATTTTTTTGAAGACCCTCCACACTGCTTTCCATAATAGTTGAACACATTTACATTCCCATGTAATGCAAGTGTATACAAATGTATTAAATAAAATATGGTAAATTCAAAGAAGATCTCAAATAACATAATTATTTATAAAGGAGAAATCAAAGTTCAGCCAAATGAAATGCCAGGAAATGGGTACTTGAAAGGGGTAGGGTAGGGTTAAGGGGAAAAGTCTAGATGAATGAAGAGGAGAAGACTGGGAGAATGCAGCATGAACCCAATGTATAGCCTAAAAAGTGAAGAAAAATGAGGGAAGGGTAGATAGGAGAGTGATGGTGAGAATGTCCAAAGGGATGACAATGATCAAGATATATTATCAAACTGCTTTGTTAAATGGCAGATCCTTTGTTCAACCAATAATAACGTGCTAAAGGTAACTCTGAGCAGCAATTATCCAATGATGTGATAACCACGACTTGAGCATCATCTCTGTAAATCACGCCTTGTTGATTATTTCTTAAGTATTATTGTACTTGATGTTTATTTCATTCTAATGTTTTAAATTGCTTCTTAGTTCACGGCCATATAAGTTAAGCTTTCTAACTTAAAAATTATTTCTAGTAACTAACAGCAACCTTTTTCTTCATATCATATAAAGAAGTTAATCCATGTTGTGGGTTCATGCCTATAACCCTAGCTACTTGGGGAGGATAAGATATGAGGTGGGGGGGAGTCTCTGTTTAAACCCAGACAAAGCACAAAAGTCCATAAGACTCTTATCTTCAATTAATCAATAGCCATTGGATGTGGAGTTGTGGCTCAATCAGTAGAGAACCAGTTACGAGTGGAATAATAAAGCCAAGCAAGAATGCAAGGCTCCAAATTTTAGCCACTTTACAAGCATACACACAAAAAGAAATTGATGAGATAAAAATGTTGAAATCTTTAAACAGTAATTCTATTTTAACATACTTTGCTTTAAATTTTTTTATTATGGAGGTTAAGCAACAGTTTACCTGTAAAAACTATAGTAATGTTCCACAATAGGTTGTGCTTTCCTCAAGCAAAGAAGAATCAGTACCACATACCACCTGCTAAAAAGTGAATCATCTATGTAGTCCACAAAATAGTTAGGCATATTATTTGCTTGATTTTCCCTCCAGATGAATGGAAACAGTAACAGTATTGCAAAAGGATCTGGTTCAATAGGTGTTCAATGTAGGTTTTATTACAGTGAATGCATGAGCTTTTATTGAGTAATTTTTATTGGGAAATAAGTATACATTAACAGAGACTAGGATATAAAAATCCATTTAGACTATCTTGAATATAGTGGTAGCTATTATTAGACATTTATAAATTGATTCATGTTGACATTCAGAAACTCAGATTTATTTATTTTATGTAATAAAAATATAACCACATAAAAATTTGATGCAATATAAAGAATTACTTGGAAAAATTCAGTTTCCCTAATTCAAAAACTTCCAACTGAATTACACTTTCCAGGGGAAATATTCATAAAGCTGTCAGTCTGTGGATGAGAAAGATATAAACTGTCAGAGAAAGCAAGTTTAAGATTCCACTTATAATAACTTCTCTTAAAGCCATACTCCTAATATTCTATTTCCCATAAGCATATTTCTTAAATCCAACTTTAGCAAGATATAGGTTAATATAAGCTGCAGCTCTATATGCTTAATAACGGTTAAGTTGATTTAACTTTGATAAAAAGTCAGCAACTTATTTTCCTCTGAGATTGCTGTTTATCCATGAACCACTAAAGACTACTTGACAACATATTGGGAGAGGGCCCTGGTTTATTTAACTAGCAGAAAGTAATAGTTTGCATCTTTTCAATTATAATTTAGATGGATGTGTCAAAATTAAATATCAAGGAAATGTTAGGAAACATTTATTTCCTTTGTAGAGTTTATTCTTTTCCTAGTGTGACAAAATTCAGGGGCTTACATTTATAGAGTATGAACTCTAGTTCTAGAATCATCTTTCAGTAGAATTCTGTGAATCAATTGCTCTAGAATTTGTATATGTACCTCTTGTTGTATATAAAAGTGATGATATTAACTGGGCACCGATGTCTCATACCTGTAATCCTAGCTACTCAGGAAGCTGAGACCTAAGTAATGTGGTTTGAAGCCAATCTGGGCAGGAAAGTCCATGTGACTCATTTCCAATTAACCACCCAAAAAGTGGAACTGTGGCTCAAGTGGTAGAGTGCTATCTTTGAGCCAAAAAAGTTCAGGGGTAGTACCAGGCCCTGAGTTCAGGCCCTAGGACTGGCACAAAAAAAAGAAAAAAAAAGAAAGAAAAAATTACAAGTTATATTCTAAAGATTTCAAATGAGATTGTGAGATCCAAAAAGATAAATTATTTAAATAAACATTGCATACATCCTTAAGATATCATAGAAAAATCTTATAAGCCTCAATACGTGGACTTTTAATTTTGTTTTTCCAATCTTAATCAGATTAATATGTTAACATTCATCTATTTATAATACAAAGTATGCAAAAACATTCTGGAGCATCTATTGCTCGTGAACACAAGATAATTCACCTTCAGTAATGGAGAAGGATTATTCATTAAGAAATAGAAAGAGAGATAAAAAAGCAATAACTAGAAAAAAATTTAGGACAATGTTATTTGTAATGAACAATGAAAATGAGGAGTAGGGAATCATGATTTCACAAACTGCACTTGGAAGGAAAAGTATTTGGAAGCAAAAGCTAGCCACCTAGAACTGAACCCAGAAAGTAAAACACATCAACAAAAAACCAAACAACAACAACAAAAACTGTAGTAAGAGAACAATCTATATAGCTATCTTCTTTTTGAAGAAAAAAAGCATAGTATTTTATTTTTATATATCATGCAGTTAAGAAATAGAAATGTCATATCTAGGTACTGGTGGCTCATATCTATAATCCTTGCTACTCAGGAGACTGATATCTGATCATTGTGATTTAAGCCAGCCCAGGTAGAAAAGATGATGAGACTCCTAGCAATGATTAACTACCAAAAAGCTGGAAGTAATGCTATGATTCAAGTGGTAAAGTGTCAGCTTTAATGGAAAATACCAAATGAGAGTGCCAGGCCCTTGAGTTCAAGCAAATGAATAGTAGTAAAACAAACAAGAAAATAGAAAAGAGAGATGGAATGTGTCACTTGTTTCAGGAATGAGTAAGCCACTTTATGTATGCACAAGATAAACAAAGTAGTTATTTTATAAATGAAAGTGCAAAGTCTGAGTGAGGATAGAAGTGGGCTAAGTGAGGGGCCAAGGTAAAACTACTTTCTATTCCAATGCACCCATCTCCATTTCCCTCCACCCCCAGGAGTTACTCGTGTAAAGAGTTTCCTTTCCATTCTTGCACTTTAGATGCTAATTTATTCCATGCCTCCATATTTGGTTAACTTCTATTTCCTACTTTGGTAACCTCATGCTTTCTAGTGATGAAAATTCAATTTGTATCAAGGGCTTCCTTCCTTCCTTCCCTCCCTCCTTCTCTTCCTTCCTTCCTTCCTTCCCTTCCTTCCTTCCTTCCTTCCTTCCTTCCTTCCTTCCTTCCTTCCTTCCTTCCTTCC
>NW_012267219.1:4264869-4294549 GCF_000151885.1 Dipodomys ordii
ATCTTTTCCATCATTGATAGCATTTTAACAAAAGTTCTAGTAGCAAATATATATCCTCTTAAACGGACTTACAATATATTGAGGCCCTAAGCCCATTTCAATATAAAACTTACAGGGAGAACAGTAGGTGATAAATACTAGAGTTGAAACATAAACTCATTTGAGTTCATGAGTCCTGGAGCCTCTCTCTGGTTTACAGTTTTTACATGGGGAATGTTTGAGAACCTTAGAGCAATGAACTCTGAGCTAGCTTGACTGATTGGAAAAGGCAGGAGGTCAGGCCCAGAGCCAGGCAAAGAAACAGCTCGATTAGCATGTCATCTGAGGGAAGACACTCACCTCTGGTGAATGGAAGGTACTCCAGGACTTGCCAAAAAGTGATTTCTGAGGATTACTCTAATGCCACTAAATTAAGACTCTGTGTAAGGTACTAGTTATGATTGTAAAAAGCAATACAGTTTCAAGAGAAGGAAACAAAGCTACACAGGTTTTGTTTTGTTTTGTTTTTTGTTTGTTTGTTTTTGTTTTTAGAACAGCTACGAGGTACAAAAAAGTAAAAAAAAAAAAATCTAAATCGGGGCTGCCACAGGCTGAGGGTAGAGCTAATGAACTGATGATCTCTTGGTTGTGGTTGTGGTGGAGGAGATGGATCAAATTGGTCACAATTTGTAATAATTTTGGCGATTTTGGTGAATTGTTCAAGTGAAGTACACTTCACAAAGCCCGAATAACGTATTTTAAATCAACAGGATTCCCTTAGAAAGGTGAGCAAGCTACGGAAAGCAGAAAAACACTTACACGTGAGAGATTTAGCCCATTTCTAAAAAAAAGTTAAAGTATCATGCCTGAACTTAGAGAAGACTCGGTGTTTAGAAAGGGGAAAGAGTATGAGAACTATGCGCTCACCTTGGTGTTCCTTTCATTGTAGTTTACTGCTGGCTTAAGGCTACTGTGCATACTTCATGCAGGAATTTCCTGTGGTTCTGTGTCTTCGATGTGGATCCAAAGACGAAGATAAAAGAGCACCGCCTAAAAGGGCTTCTCACGGGGTGGTTCCTTCAGAAATAAACAATGGCCCTGGTTTAGTGGGCCAGGTGTTTATTAGAGAAAGAGAGTAGGTAGGGCTGGGTTGAGGCAGAGGTCCAACTGTGCCAGAGGTCCATCAGTTCACGTGCAATAGTGCTCTAGAGAAGGCTGAAGAGATCCACACGTGCATCCGTTGTCCCCCCAAACCCAACCTGCCTAAGATGTCCAGCATTGGGACAAAATTACCAGGCCAGTAATTACCCCCTGCCTCATTCAGTAGCTAGATGCAGGCGAAGCAATTTGCTAGGCCAACAGTGGAGGATGTGTTGTCTGCAGGTGGCATTTCCTACAGCCAGACTTTTCCTGGAAGAGGAGCTGAGTGTTACCCCTTCCAGTCTATCGCCATATTGGCATCCGTTTCTCTGTGGATGCTCAGTAAGCAGTTCTTAGCGGTGGACCCTGGTGGGCCTGTCTTTCTGAGAAGCATGGAAACCTATTGAGATAATCAATAGCTCTTGGAATTGCAGTCCTGCCTGATACCATAGCTCAAACTCTGCCAGGGCTGGCTTCAAACCACAATCCTCAGATCTCAGCCTCCTAAGTAACTAAGATTACAGGCATGAGCCAGCAATGCCTGGCTCTCAACTATGCTTTTTAAATTTCCCTTTCCTTCAAATCCTGTCTTGCCTGACCTTAGTGGCTTACTTGGTGGTGTGGACCTGATGCCCGAGGTCCTGGTGACTAGATACTTGTTTTATGTATTCTATATGTTTTATATATTCTATATGTTCCAGTATCAAGTCTAAAGAGGGTTTGCCAGTTTCAAAGGCTTTGCCTTGGCCTTCCCACTATGATATCTTTTGCCTGAAGGACCAAGTTTCTACTGTAGGAATTTCCAGTGCTATACAGTTGATAGTGATTGCATACCACTGTCCCCTCAAAATCCCTGCGTTGTAATCCTACCCCTCAACGTTGACGGTTATGTAGAGGTGGCGGGGTCATAGAAACATATTTGGAATTAGGTGAGAAGATGGCTTGGGATTAGTGCTTTTGTAGGCAGAAACCAGAGCTCCTCCATGTTGATGAGGTGCAGATATGTAAGAAGATGACTACCGGTAATGTAAAATGCAGGCCCTCAGCAAAGACCTCACCAAGCTGGCGCCCAGGTCTTGAACTTGAAGCCTGTAGAACTATGTGAAGTAAATGCTTGTTGGTTTGGCCAGTCAATCTATAGTGTTCTGTCATAGCAGTCCAAGAAAATTCAGATAGTGGTGTTTTCATCTCAGAGAGGAAATTGACACTGAGTAGGCCCACTGTCACAGGGGACTCGTGGAGGTGGCTCTGGGCATAAGTACTTAGAATCCATGTGCCCAAACTCTGCAAAGAGCATGGTTAACACATTGTATCTCTAGGTGTCAAGGTTAACTCACTTATACACTCTGTTCATTAGTGATTACAATACAGATATATATTCTCTGTCTTAACAAATAGATGTAGGGTCTTGTGGGAAAAGATTATGAAAGTCATTAAGAATAGTTATCTTGATTTTGTTGGCAGTTTTGTGTTTTGAATTTAGAGTCTTGTACTTGTTAGGCAAGTACTCTACCCCTGAGCTTCAGTCCTTTTCTGCACCTCTTATCACCACCACCACCACCATCATCATCATCATCATCATCATCACCATCATCATTTGTATACTAATTATTTGAGCTGTTCCTTGGGCTTGAACTCAGGGCCTGGGACAGTGGTCCCTGAGTTTTCTTTTTCAAGGCTAGTACTCTATTACTTGAACCACAGCTCCACTTCTAGATTTTCAGTGATTAATGGGAGACAAGATTCTCATGAACTTTCCTCCTGGGCTGGCTTTGGACCATGATCCTCAGATCTCAGCCTTCTGAGTAGCTAGCATTACAGGCTTGAGACAGCTCATGTGGCTTACACTCATTATTTTTAAGATTGGGTCTGATTTCTCGTATTGTTTTAAGTTTCTCACAATATATAGATTGAAAGGCACCCTGTCCCCCAGTCCCCAGCTTCTTCTACTGACATGGAGCTTAGTTGACTCTCCTGGCCAGGATGGCCTGGTACCATGACCCTTCTGCTCAAAGTTTTCCCAAACTTCAATTACAGGCATGAGCCACTGACACCTAGCTTAATGGTTTTGCAGAACTGTGATTCCTAGGAAACATCAGCCACTGTAATGAAAGTGGTCTACTTCAAAAAACTGTCATAGGCTGGGCACTGGTAACTCATGCCTGTTACCCTAGCTACTCAGGAGGCTGAGATCTGAGAATTAGGATTCAAAGCCAGTGAGGGCAGGGAAGTCCATGTGACTTTTATTTTATTGTCAAGGTGATGTACAGAAGGGTTACAGCTACATAAGTAAGGTAATAAGTACATTCCTTATCAAACTTGTTACCCCTTCTCTCATTTTTCTCTTACTTCCCCACCCTCCAACCTTTTCCCCCAAGTTATACACTTCATTGCTGTTACATTGGTTCCCCCTTGTCCTTTGTCTCACTATTCTGTTGTTCCCCTTCCCTTCTCTAATTCAAATAAATGTATATACAATAGCAGGGTGCCAAAATAAAATACAGTGATAATAGGTGATATACCATGGGGGAAGAACATACAAAAGAAACCCAAAAAAATCACATGGTACATTAAAAACAACAACAGCAAAGAAAAACCTCTTGTGTCCATATCTTGGAGTTCATTTCCCTTAGCATCATCTTATGTAGTCATATGCACATAGCTATTTTGCTATTTTACTCATCTGCTAAGGGTATCCTACATGTATAATAATTATTGCAAATAAGGGAAACCATGGGACCTATGTTTCTCTGGGTCTGGCTTACTTCATTTAATAGGATTTTTTCCAAATCCTTCCATTTCCTTTCAAATGGGTGGTATCATTCTTTCTGATGGAAGCATAGAATTCCATGTAACTCTTACCTCTAATAAACTACTTAGATAAAGCCAGAAGTGGCTCTGTGGCTCAAGTGGTAGAGTACTAGCTTTGCCCACAAGGAGCCGGAGGGCTAGCACTCAGGCCCTGAGTTCAAGCCTCGGGACTGCCCATCCCCCGATTAAAAAAGAAACCACAATGAAAAAACAAAACCTGGTGTAGGATTGGATGCTACGACTTTATGATAGTTTTATAATGAAGTGATTGCTTCTGCTTCACCTCCCAATAATCTACCTTTTGCTGGTTCAAGATGAGTAGTATCCTTGCCAGCTTCTCATTTGTCTTTCAGCATTTCAGGTCACACTGATCATCTCAATAACGCTCTTGATGATTCCTCCAAGGATTTGCAAGCTTCTTGGACATCTCCATAGTTTTAGGGTCCTAATTTCCAGTGGGTGCTATTCCTGAAATACATTGGCCAAGGGCTTCAGCAGCCTTGTCAGTGAGCCATGGTGGGTACCAACCACTTCTGAACCAAGGAGGATGGTCACTGTGAACATCTTAATAATGCTTCTCCCTCTCTTTTTTAAAAAATATTTGTTTTTATGATCTTTAAGCAGTTGTACAAGGCATTGCCATTTAACAAAGCACTTTTGAATATGATGCATTTCTCCCTTACATATTCCTTACCCTCACTCTTCTTAATTTTGTAGGATATACATTGAATTTTTGCCTCTCTGGCCAGCACATTTCTAATGGCTTTGTTAAATGCCGTGCTTTATAAGGCTCCCTGTAGATTATAATTATGTTATAATTTTTTATTTTTTGTTAGTCGTGGGGCTTGAACTCTGGGCTTGGGCGCTGTCCCTGTACTCTTCAGGCAAGCCCTCTACTGCTTGAACTACAGCGCCACTTCTGGTTTTCTGGTGGTTTATTGGAGATAAGAGTCTCACGGACTTTCCTGCCCGGGCTGGCTTTGAACCATGATCCTCAGATCTCAGCCTCCTGAGTAGCTAGGATTACAGGCGTGAGCCACCGTCGCCTGGCTGTTATAATTTTTTGTGTGTGTGTGAAGATGTGTGTGTGTGTGTGTGTGTGTGTGTGTTCCTATAGCGTCACATCCTGAGATTGTTTTTTAATGTTTTTCCTTCACCATCTATGATTGTCAATTCAGTTATTTCTGCATTGCTTAAATCAATGTGATGGCTTATTTTACGTGTCAATTAGATGGTACCAGTTGTTCAGTCAAATACTAGTCTAGGAGTTATTGTGAAGGTATCTTTTAGGTGTGACCAATATTTTGCTCAGTAGACTTTGAGTATCAACCAATCATCTGTGGATATTAAACTGACATAACTGAGATCTCTTGGGGAAGATGGAATTCTGCCTCTAGAATGCTGCCTTCAGACTTAAGAATGATAGCTTGCCCTTGTCTATTTCAGATTTTCTAGCTACTTACCGTGTGTCAGCCAATTCCTCCAAGTAAAACTTCCTTTCTGTCTCTGCTTGTTACTCTTTTTCTCTCATTGTCAAATGCAAGCACTCTGCGGAAGGAGCTGGTATCAGATATGACTTCTGGTAGCTAAAGCAGAACTTAATGTTGCTGACGTGTGGAGGCTGCCAGCTAACCACATTGTAATTGGCCTGGAAGTCCTTTCAGAGGAGTACGGAGAATCACAGCTGTGCCTGCCACATGGCATACAATTTCCAAATACAGGAAATATAACCCAAACAAGATACCTACAATAAATAACAAACTGCCTGTTGCTCATCCTGAACTGCAGATATGATTTTCCTGGTGGAAAATATAAGGGAGTCCACTTATTAGGCCGGATGTTTCTATGATCATTCTAGTACTGGTTTCTAATCAGAGGAAGTAGAACAGGAAAAGAGCTGAGGTGGACAGAGTGCTATAACATAGATATAGCTTGAGCTGTCCCTGAGAGATTGGTATGATGGAAGTTTGTTCTCAGTGTGGTAGGGAACCTTTATGATCTGGGTCTGGGGACAGATATTTGTTTGTGTTTTGGGAGGCATTGTCCTTAGAAGTGATTAAAGTAGTTGACATAGGACCCCAGTTAATTCTTGTGAAAGCAATTAATTAAAAGAACAACTCTGGCCCCTAAATCTCTTCAGCTTCTGGTCATGTAATCTCTCCAGGCACTCACCATGATGTCATGTGATGTCAGTGGAAGACTTTTTAGAAGTTAACAGATCTTTTTGAATCTCTATGATTGTGTATCTGATTTCCTTCTTTCCCTTCTACTCTCTCTCCCTCACCCCTTCTCTATCTTTTGCCCAGTACTAGAGTTTGAATTCAGGAACTTCTAACCTAAGCTATCTTTTGTTTTGGTATTTTTTAGCTAGAATATCACTTCTTGCCCAGGTATATACCTGAGCCACAATCTGTTTATTTTAGGCATTCCATGGTAGCTAAGATTGTGTGTGTGTGTGTGTGTGTGTCCCACTGTATGCAGTAATTTGTTGTAAAGGAGATTTTCAAGTACTACTCTAAGGCTAGCCTTGAATTACAGTCCTTCCAGTCTCAGTCTTCTAATGATCTGTGATTATATAAATGAACAGCCAGTGGTTGACTTTAACCTCTTTTCTTTATAAATACCCAGCCTCAGGTATTTTTGTTAAAATAACCAAAACTAGACTAAGACAATGTAGCAAGTCATGTTTTTTAAAAGTGTTCACATTTCCCATTCTGTTTTCAACCATCTATCCCTGCCAGTCCCCATCTAGAGGTAGAACATAATTTATCTTCCTTTATAGTAGGTAGAACATGTTCCCCAAGGTGTTCATACCTTGATCCATAAAGCCTGTGACTATGTTGTTAGGGAACAAAAAGGAGTTTAAGGATCTAGGGTTAAAGGCAGGAGATTGTCCATTTGGCACCAATCTAATCTGATCAAATGAGCCTCAAAAGTAGAGAAGTTTTTTTTTTTTTTTTCCAGTGGGAAACAGAACAAGGACACGCAGGGGAACCTAGGCCTGCATTACACTTGCTCAAGTAGACCTGTGATTGAAGAAGTATTCAGTTGTGTTCTTGTTTTCTAGTCTTTCCAGCTGGGGCTGCAGGGGTTGTAGGACAGACCAGTAATTCCTGTTCAGCAAACAAAACCAATGAGCTTGATAAGACTGTGGTTGGTGTGTACTGCTATGGTTCTGTTTATACCAAAATAGTAACTGCAGCAGAAAGGAAGGTGAAAACAAAGTCCTTCAAATAAAAAGAGGGATAACCTTTGAAAATCCTATATACTTGAGTGGAAAAGAGATAAAATTATCTCTTGGTTATGGGGAAGAAATTCATTCGACAATGATTGAGTGACAGGAGATGATATTTTTTTTCCATTACTCAACAACTGTATCTATAGCTCCTAAATGATAAATTGTTCTTCTTATAGTCAACCAGAGAGATCTATCTTATTTTAATAAGGATATTTGAAGTACGATGCAATGAAGTGATTAATTTTCCTACAGAAAGCTATTTCTGGATTTTTTCCAGTTACTCGATTTGTCTCTTAAGATGATGAATGAAATAAGCTTTCATTACTTTATTTTATTTCTGATGGGCTATTCCATTTCCTAAATATGTACATATGTTCTATATAATAATGTCATCTTTTATTTCTATTGAGCTTCATAATTTACAAAGCAATTTCATTTATATTATCTTTTCAATCCTTCATAATGGCCAAAGTCGTTTGTATTACTTATGAAGAAAGTAAGGTTTAAACATTTTTGTAGCTTTTTGGTGCCAAACTATTGTATTACTGAAATGGACAACTAGGCCTAAATTCATCCATAGAGATGCCTAATTTTATAATTATTTCAGAAATTATATTGCTTTTTAAGTAATAAATCCCATAGGGTTTGTGTATTAAAAAAAATCAAAGTTTTAAACCATGCCCACAAAATTAATCACAGATGTTGATACTAGAATCTAATTATCCAACAAGTTGTGAATTGTAACATGGTGGTAGGTATTTTCAGTCATTAAATACTACCCAACAATGAAAGGAACAATCTACTGTTACTTACCTACAATCCACAGACAATTTTTAAAAAGACATGCAGTTCCAAAGAAGTCAAATACAAAATAGGACATAAAACACTCCTTAATTAGCATCTGCAATAGGGTAAACCAACACATTTATGATGAGGAAAACCAGATCAGTGATCATTCTTCGTTGTGGACAAGCCTAATGAAAAAATGGAGATATGAATTTTCAGGTAGCAAACTGAAAATGAAAATGTTGATATCACAGAAATGAACCCTGAGCCTCATAAAACTAGCATCAGTTTAATTAAGCAACTATTAAAATTGTAACTGTGCCAGAATGAGATTCTCATTATCATCAGAATTTCATCTGTATTCTATTGTGGGAGGAGAGTCTAATTATGAATCATGTACAAAGGCTTGGTGTATATGATGTAGACCGTTATGGGTATGTAGATCATTATTGGTATGATTCAGCATCCTTGGGTGACAGGCTCTGGGACTTGTGGACATGTTGGAGACTGTGCAGTTATTATTATGGCTGGGAGTGTGGCAGACCAGACTGCATCACTGATGATAACAGTAACATTCTCTTCCTAGCTTTGAAGAAGTCAGCTGCCATGTTGTGAAGGGTTTGTGGGAATAAAACTTACATGTAGCCTCCAGGAACTAGCAGAAAAAATTTGCCATAGATTGCAATAACAAAACAAAAACAACTCCCCCCAAAATATAAACAACAACAACAAAACAGGACTCTCAGTCTTACAAGGAAATAAATTTTACTGACAGGCTTGGCAATCTTGAACATAGACTCTAAGCTCCAGATGAGAATTCATTTTAGGAAATACCTCGTTTGATTGTGATAGTCTCCTGAGCAGAGAATCAGCTAGGCTCTCTCCAGACTTCTAATCTGTGAAATAATAAATGGGCATTTTTTAACTTTAAAAAAAAAAGTCAGATCAATGAATGCCACTCAATAAAGACAAATATTCCCAAACTGCCTTTAAATGCCACAATGCTAGGCCTATTTTGACAAATGAAGTTCTGATAATTTAAGAAAATGCAAACAAAATGCAAGTACTGAAAGTGGCTACCATTGTTAGGCTCCAGTTCAAATCTCAGCTTCAGAGAACAAAGGCACAAACCAAGAAACCTGAAACACACATTATACTTGTTATAGAACTCATAGAGAATATACCATGAAACTAAATCATAACAAGGCATACTTAGCCATCACCATCATTAAATTCCCATAAAAATTAAGTAGTATTAAGAAATTAACTTGCATTATGAAGAGGACAAAAATCCTGGCAGATAGAAAGCTGGAGAAAAAAAAACAACTGTAAAGTGGCAACTTTAAACAAGGAAACAAAGCAACTGTTGCCAAAAACTTAACTAACCAAGAAATGTGCAGGTGAGTGTATTTGTCAGGAAACTCTCTTATGACTTACAAGATATTATGTTAGTGAAAGCAGTAGCTAACCCTCCAAGGACATTGTAGGCCTTTGGCAAGTTACACAAAGATTAGAATCTAAGCAGATAAATTTTAGTCACATTTCATCAATCATCTCAATTTGTATTGTTTTGCAAAGTAGGAGAAGTAAAGTTAATTATCAAAAATACTTTTAATATTTTCAGAAAGCATATTTAATAGGGGTTTAACAGTGCAAAAAATCTATATAATTTTTTTAATTGAAGTACTTGAGAACTTGTAGGTATTATAGGACTTTAGAAAGGAAAGCTAATTCTTAATGGACTCAAATTAAAGGACTGCAAAGTAAAGAGACCACCTTCCCTAGACCATATGTACAGTAAAAGGTACTAAAGCCACCTAGGTTCCTAGATACTTTATTAAATCATAGATTCATTCAGTGCCACTCACTAAGTATTAAGTACTCTTAAGACAGCTGGTTAGAAGGACTCTGTCTGAAAAGTTTATAGTATATGATGAAAACTTTAAATCCAAGTTTCTCTGGGCTTTCAGCATAATCAGAATATTCAGATGAATCATGTATACAAGACTAGCACCCTTTCAGCTTAGTTTATGCATAATAATAAATGAAGTATAAAGTTAGAAAAAGATTAGAGGATTAATACATAATCTACTGAGCTATTTGGGGGGCTCTAAAAGTTATTTCTTTCAACAACAACAACAACAAAATCACTTGTGCCATGATCCAGCGGTTCAGGTCTGTAATTCTATCTACTCAGGAGACTGAGATCTGAGGACTGCAGTTTGAAGCCAGCCCTGGCAGGAAAGTCCTTGAGACTCTTATCTCCAATTAATCCCCCAAAGCTCCTAAGTCGTTGTGTGGCTCAAGTGGTAGAATTCTCCTTTGAGTACAAAAGCTCAAGGACAGCACCTAGGCTCTGAGTTCAAGCCCCAGGACACCACCCTGCCTCCCCTTTCTTTTTCTCTCTTGCTCTCTCTTTCTTTCTCTTTCTCTCTCTCTCTCTCTCTCTCTCTCTCTCACACACACACACACACACACACACCTACATTTGCTATTGTATAATTTTAATTGACAAGCATAGCCTACAGCCATGTTCAATGCCATTGGTTTAGTCTTTTTAATGCATTATAAAACCACACTGGATTTGCATTTCCCCCAATCCTATGTGAGGCTTCCACAGGCGATATTTCCAAAGTAATCCACGCAGATGTGCTGAAAATGTAAAGGCAGCAGCAGTGCCCAGATGCCATTGCTTCTTTGTGCAGTCGACGAAAGCATGTCAGAGCAATCACATTCACAGCTGCTAGTCAGCCCCAATCTCCATCGCAGTGGGCAGCCACTGGACGGTAGGTGTACATTTGTTCCCACTCTGGTAGATAGGAATATTAGGACATTGAACCTTTTGTCCTCAGTGAAAACAAATCTATTGTGTGCAGTTTACACACAGGCAAGCTTACTCTGGTCTTATGGTGTATTGCTATACAAAGGCTACTATGTGAGTTTGGAGGTCATGAGCGTTATCTATTTAGTTTTAGTCTCAAGAGCATTTTAAAGCATTGACAAAAATGTAACATGTCATTGGGGTTTTATGCCATCATTATTTAAAATCTTATTAAAGACTGTATTGTTCAGAATATGTTTTCATGATAAATAAAGAGTAAAATTTCAGCATTTTCCTCTTACACAAGCTAACTGGTTTTTCTTCAAGCAATTCCATTTTGTCACTACTCCATCAGAAATACAGTACTGCAAGGAAGAGAGGCAGAAGTAAGTCCAGGAAGCCTCAACTCCCATTACCTAAAAATTATAAGCCATTTCAACTCATACTCTAGTACTTAGAAAAACACAAGCTTCTGGAAGTGGTGGTGTGGCTTAAGTGTTAGTCCACTCTCCTTGAGCCAAAGAGTTCGAGGACAGCACCCAGGTCCATAGTTCAAGCCCCACGACCAATTTTTTTTAAAGGGAAGTAAAAATACAAGCTTCCAATATAAGTGGGAAGGAAGCCAAGGAATAAGGAACGATATGGACAATGGATTTTGTGAGCACCAAGAACCAGCCATTATTTGTTAGGTTTTTAAAGAGAGGTAGCCAAGTAAGAACAGCAGCACGCACATGGTATTCAGGTAAGGGGTAGGTTTATTCAGTAGACCTGGCGGGACCAGGCCAGGTTGGCACTCCACAAGGCTGGGAAAAGCCTGGGAAAGACCTGAGAAAGAGAGATAGCTGGGAAAAGAGGTGGGAAAGTGCTGGGAAAGAGGTGGGAAAGAGAGAGAGCTGGGAAAGAGAGCAGAGAAAGAGAGAGCTGGGAAAAGGAGCTAAGAGAGCTGGGAAAGAGAAGAGAAGGAAAGAGCAGAGAGAGGGCGTCTGGGCCTGGGCTAGGCCTTATCTAGGGTATGGGCGGAGAAAGGTGTGGCCACATCAAATTCAGATGTGACCTCAGCAGATGCAGATGTGACCTCTTCCAGGTGTGCCAGTTGCCTAGGTAACGCAGGTACTGGGTGGAGACTTTGCTGTGAGGAGGGTGGAGTCTGCTCCCCATCCAGGAGTGGACCTTACATTATTACCTTTCTATTAGTCAGAATTTGTGCTGAGTACTAGAAGATTTCAGAGAAGATTCTTATTTTATTTTATTTGGGGGTGGGGGTGGGGAATAGTGGACTTCACACTTGCAAAACAAGTGTTCTACCACCTGAGCCATTCCTCAAACCCTGCTGTTCTGTGTGTGTGTGTGTGTGTGTGTGTGTATTGGTTCTGGAGTTTGAACTCAGGGTCTAAGTGCTGACCCTGAGTTTTTGTGCTCAAGGCTTTAGCATTATCACTTGATTACTTGAGTTACAGTTATTCTTCCAGCTTTTTGATAGTTAACTAAAGATAAAAATCACATGGATTTTTCTACTTCATCTGGCTTTGAACCTCAATCATCAGCTCTCAGTCTTATTAGTAGTTAGGACCACAGGGGTGAGCGACAAGCCTGGATTCTGGTTATTTTTGAGAAGAGGTCTCAGTTTTTGTTGGGATCAGGAATTTGATCTGCTTGTTTGTGTTTCCAACAGTAGCTATATTGACAGATACCCACCACCCTCACACTTTTTGCCTAGGATGATCTAGAATCACGACCCTCCTGATCTCTACCACCTAAATAGCTAGGATTACAGGTGTGAGCCACTGGTGCTCAAACCATCTTTGTTTTCAAATAACCTAAAAGATTGACAAAGCAGATAAAATATTTTCTCTGGTAAAAGAATATTGTGAAGCCAAAAAAAATCACAATCCAAACTGAGGCATAAACTGTATTTTATGAGAAACTATTTTATAAAGGAAGTTAGAATCAATCTTCATGGGTTAATAAGGAGTCCCTGAAATGCTACCAAACTGATGATCCAGTTGCTGGCCCTAAAGGGGGTGAAAGATTTAGAGAAGTTTGATATAGATTGAAGTTTAAAGAATGAGAATTGACAGAAAGATGTGAGAAGAAATTGTATCTCTGATTCGTGAATGTGAGGTAAGCTGGGGAGAAGGCTGTGGCTATCCCGGCACTTAGGATTTTCGGCTTTGTATGTCATACATGTACTCACTGATGAACTGATTTGTGGACTATGAGTTTCTGAAAAGGGCACTATATCATATTCTTTTTTTTTCTCCTATTATTGTTTCACTGTATGGGTAGATATCTAGGAGAAATTTTTTCAAATTTGTTCAAAGCCAGCCTGGGCAGGAAAGTCCTTGAGACTCTTATCTCCAATAAACTACTCAAAAAAAGCCAGAAGTGGCACTGTGGCTCAAGTGGTAGAGTGCTAGCCTTGAGCAAAAAGAAACTCAGGGACAGCACTCAGGCTAAGTTCAAGCCCCGGAACTGGCACATACACAAAAAAAGCAAACTTGCTAACGTATGGCTTAATGCTGTCAGTAGTGATGGATAACTATAGGCCAAGAACAAAGATTGTTCTAAAAAGGAGAGCGGGCATAAAAGAAAAATTAAAAGAGAAGGGAAAAGGCAAAGGGCGGAAATTCAGGACATGTATCATCTTTGTTCTTCTTCCTTTTTGGAAAGGATAGAAAAATGACGCCTGAGCTGGAACAATATGTCAATGGCCAATGCTCAAGTTTGTGACCTTGAAGTGTGTCTTTATGTTCTTTCATCCAAAGTTTATCATCCTTTTTTTAACCTTAAGATGAAATGTTTATAATCATGGTTAGACAGTCTCTCCTTTTCAAATACTTAGTACGTGTTATATAAATATTTGCAGGTTTTAGGATTAAACGCTACAGCTCTTTAAAGACTATTCTGCCCTAGATTTTTGGTTTTCAGAACACATCTTTGTTCCAAACATTTTGAAGTTATTAATAACCAACATTGTTTCCTCTCTGTAGTGAATATGATTGAATACTGACATTATGTGCTAACATAGTGTATACTAGCATATTGTGCTATTGAACATTAATATGGTGTGTACTGGCATGGTATGTTATTGAATATGAACATGGTGTGTACTGATCTAGTGTTATTGAATGTTAACATAGTGTGTACTGGCATAGTGTGCTATTAAAAGCTGACATAGTGTATACTGACGTAGTGTGCTATGAAATACAGACATGATGTGTTATTGATATGGTAGGCTATTAAATAGAAATATATTGAATGTACGTGTGCTGTGAAATAATGTGAAAGGTTAAATGAGTAGTCAGAAGTTAGAAGCTAGAATTATGGAATGGGTAGATAAGAAGGCACCCAGAGAGGCCGCAGAGCCATCACCAAGCCAGCCAGGCCCTCATCCATAACCAGACCTTGACCAGAAGCACAGCTTGTCACCAAAGACAACCCTGGTAATCAGACATAGCCAGAAACGAAGGGCCAGCCTAAAACATACAAAAACCCAGGGCAGCAGAGACCTAGCAAAGTGGCCACTTCTTCCTTCAGTGGCTCAGAGCAGCCCTGAGGATACACTCAATAGACTCCCCTAGACCTCCGGACCAAGTGACCTGCCACTTGAGCTTCCCTGGGTGTGGGGCATGCTTAGGAGGCTTAGGCCTCGGAGTTAGTCATTGGTCTGGATGGTATTTGAAGTGCTTAAATAAACTAGGTGAACCATTAAGTCTAAGCATATTGCTATAGATATGCAAATTCGTCACACTCTCCTAACATCTTCCAGTCCCTTCATGTGTCATCTGACTTACATCTTAGGAAAACAATAAAAAGTTGACATCATTTCTATTTTGCAGCTTTGGATACTGAACTTTAAAGCTTTGTACCTGTCCCTGGTCTAGTTTTGGCAAAATAAGGTCATGTGAACTTCCCAAGTGGTTTTTATACCTCTATGTTAATCTCCAATCTATAATATATTAATAACCATGAGTATCTATCTTAGTAGAAAACTGTACTACAAATTCTTAAAACAAGTTCTGTAGCTCTGTGTCAGAGTGTGGGCCTAGCAAGTACAAAATGCTAAGTTCAGTCCTTCACACTGCCAGAAAACAAAGTATGAAGCCAAGTTCTCAATTGCAAACCTCCAGTTATTCTTCTGGGCAGTTTCTTTATCTCTAAGTAGCAATTCAAGTTAAAGAAAATTTAAAAATATATGTGCTTACATGTTTATTTTCAGCCCTTCCTCTTTCTAACTTCCCCAACAAGTGGATTTTAGACAGGGAAAGAAACCAAACCAGTAAATGTAGGGAAAGACCATTTTCCTCAGTAGTATTATTTGTGGCCAAATAACTGGATCCCTTCTTGGAGAATTAAATAATTGGAGTAACTAATATTAAAGGCAACTATTCACAATGACTTCCTTTTTTTCTTCTTCTTGTTTCTTCTTTTCCTTTCAAGGGCTGCTCTGTGTGCCTTTCTTCTTAATGAGTTTATCTTTATCTGGGTAAGATGTGGCTGAGAAGTCTCCACCGCCCCCTTTCACCCCACTCCAAGCCCTGACTCTCCCTCAAAAGTCCTTAAGTCAATAAACCTCTCAACCCTTTCTATCAATGAGCTCCTAATGAGGATTTTCTTGTTCCTCTGCTTTCTGCCCAGAGTCTTTCTTCCAGAGGTTGCTCAACAAGGCAAGCTGAAGCTACCTCTCACCTGCCTCCCAAGTTAGGCGCCAAAGACTTTTGCAAAACAAAACAAAACACAACACAAAACAAAACCAAACGTGTCTGGGCCAATGGGGAACCGGAGATCTCTCCGGGTCAAAACTAAAATCCGAAGTGGAGTGCCACAAGCCATCCTTGAGAAAGCGCCTCTAGCATTGACAGCGGCTCAGAGCATGCTCAGTCTGTCTCCTCTCACCCACCCTCCCCTCCCCGTAGCGGCCCCACCCCCACCCCCCTCCAAGCCCGAGCCCAACCCGCGCCTAGCCCACGCCCAGCCCCGCGGTCCTCCTTCCTGCACCCCTGGCCCAGCGCGCGCTCCCGGGCACCCGCGAACGCGTTCTTCATTCCGCCTCACCCCGCGTCCTTCTCTCCTCCTCCTCCTCCCCCTCCCCCTCCTCTCCCTTCACCTCCTCCTCCTTCTCCTCCTCCTCCTCCTCCTCCTCCTCCTCGGGCTGCAGCGGGCGAGGACACGTCAGGGGACATAAATAAATAAATAATTCCATTCACCGGGTGACAGCGTGGTGAACCGGCTGCAGCGCTGGGCGAGGGGGGGCAGGAAGTGGAGAACTGCGGCGCCCACCCGGTGCCAGAATCAGGTAAAGTGAACACCCCCCCCCGCCCCCAGGGAGGATCGGGATTGGGGGGGGGAGGGAGAAGAGGAGGAGGGGTGAAGAGGAGGAGGAGAAGAGAAAAGTGTGCAAGGCGTCCTTGATCCGAGCTGCCAGAAGAGCCTCACTGGTGTGGTGGACGAATAACGAGCAGCCGTGACACAACGGGCTGTTGTCGCACGCTTAGCAAATGCGCCCTTATATAGACACAGAAAAAATCCACCCCATCGCTGCAGCCGCCCGGAGTGCTGCTGGCCTGGGCCGCGTGTGCGCGCGGACAGGGGCGCGGGAGCCGCAGGGGCTGGGGCGGGGGGGGGGCAGGGAGCGCGCGCCCGGGTGGTGGACCTGTGGGGTCCCCAGTGGGGCGCGAACCTTGACTTGGTCATAGGCCAACAGCTGTCCGCGCTCTCAACTGGGCGCTTCATAAGTGCTGCTGTGCACTGCTGTCCCCTGGTCCCCACCAGGAATGTCCCCAATGACCCTTCCCCAGCATCTCACTCGGGACCTGAGCACTCTGGGGTGGAGTCCTTAGCGCAGTGGGTGGAGACGGGGTTGGCGCGAGAGGGAGTGTAGGAAACGGTCTGTTTTGCTTTGGGTTTTTTCTTTTTTCTCTTTTTTAGCAGATGATTCAAGAGGCTGGAAGGAAGGAGAGGATGAAACACTTGGGTGTTGTCTTCCTTCTGTTTTGGTCCCTAGGCAGCTGGGTGGAGGGGGAGGCAGACAGAAAGGTGGATGCGGGCAAGGCCTGGGGTGGAGGCAAAGGGTTGTGGGGACCTGGTGAAGCCGGGAAGGGCCTGTACTGGCAGGGCTTATGCAGGGCTTCTAGGTTCTCTGCGTCACACTTGGGCCATTGGTCCTGGTCAGGTAGTGCCGGTAGCTGAGAGCCTGCTCACGTGTCAACTGTCTCTTTGCTCTTAAGATTTTATATCGCATCTCACCTCTTCATCCCTTTTCTACTTCAGCTCCTTAAATCTTTCTAAGGCCACTTTTTTTTTCTGGGTAGGACCAGGGAAGGAATTTTGTGATATTTTTTTCTTTCAGGAAAATTATACTCTCTCTCTCTCTGTCACACACACACACACACACACACACACACACACACACAGAGCAGAAAATAATACTGTCCTGCACGTGTCTCATTTCCTTTTCTGGGGGTATTCCTTTCTCTCTTAGATCCAAAAAGAGATGCAGCAGAGGAATAAAAATAGCCGGCAATGATAAGCATTGCATGTAAAAAGGAGACTGAGAAAGAGGAAATCGTAGGCTCTTTCCTGGCACCACAGGCTTCCTGGCTTATGCCCACGTAGAACTCACTTGCAAAGTTTTAACCTTCAGGCTAGTTTGAATGTGCCTGTGTCCCTGAACTACCAGTGAACTTAGGGAAAACTGGCTGCAAACTTCCGAGGTGGGTGTGAGCTGCCAAGGGCAGATGAGGGTTGACCAAGGTGACTCATGTTTAGCTCTGGTGAAGCAATCCCAGCTCCGCTTTCTGTGTCTGAGCACATCGCAGAATCACTCCGAAGTGAGGGCAATTGAATGAGCTCAGTGAAAGCAACGTTGTAACCATAGGTGACTGTAATGTCTTGTGTAACATTTCCTGAAGTCAGAAAGCACTTTTTTTTTTTTTGGTATATTGTCACATGAACAGTTTGTAGTTATCTACTGTGTACTTCTCCTGCAGTGTGTTTTAATTGTGAGGAGTGGTTTGAAATTGTAACACTAGTTTCTAATGTCCAAATTAGTACATCTACCTTTAAATTTGCTCAGGTTATTTCTAGATAGGGTGCACTTAACTCTATTACAGCATCTGGCTTGTATTTTTAGCGTTGAGCCCTCTTAGAGCTCCAGAGGGCAAAATGAACTAAAGCCATACCTCTTATGGAGAATTATATTCCCAGATGTGAAGGTGAAATAAAAAGGTGTCTCCTGAACGTGCCATGAATGCTGGATTTAAGCACCAGTTTGGGGGAGATTCGAAGCAAAGAAAGGAAGTAAATGCCTAGTGAGACCAAGACTTTTAAGTTTCTACACATTTTAGTAAGGCTGAACTAATTATGAGTAATCTTAGGTTCATTTTTATTATCCATAAAGTGGGATTGGTTGGACCTACCTGAAGAACATTGTGATGAATAAACCAGAAAAAAAATGCAAAAAACTAGGTATTGCTGACTTCTATGTTGATTCTAGACACCTTATAGGGATTACTATAATGAATGAATTGAAATCTGAGTCACCTAAAGTAATCTTTCTTGTATCACATTTCCATTTCCTTTCCCCCCTCAAACATATGTAATACACATACAATACACACCCACCCCCACCCCACACACACATTAAAGAGTTTAGCAGTTGTAAGAAATGTTTCTAAAATCTACCAACAGGCAGATTTGAGAAAGTCCTTGGCTTCAGAAATGTACATATTCACCCTCATTTGTCTGTTAAGGAAGACCATGCAGAAACAATAATGAAGATTTTTCTCCTGTTCTGAGAGGAGGATACTTCTTCCCTGCAGACTATTTTTGCCAATGCCATGAATCAATTTCTAGTGTTTTAGAGACTAGATTGAGCTACAATTTTTCTATACTTTGGGCAGACCAACTCACTCATTCCTCAAAGCCTGAAATACAGTAATATTGTTTAACCTTTCTAGAAAGTGCAGCATACATGTGCCACTGCTTTCTGGCAACACATGAAAAACCTATGAGGTACATTTTTTCATAGCCATACTTGCAGAAGAGGGGTTTTGGCATAATTACATGACTTTCTCTGCAGGTATGACCAATGCTTTAGTTCATTTTTGTGTTGCTTTAACAAAACACTTGTTGCTAGATAAGAATTAGAGTAATTTGGTTCATGAGACTGACAACTGGAAGGTACAAATAGCATGGTGCTAGCATCTTCAACAGCATCTCAATAGAACAGAGAAGTAGAAGGGAAAGTGGTACATTTCAAAGAGGTTCAAGTACTGTGGCAGTGGCTTTGTCTTTATGCTAGCTAGTCAATTTCTCATGTATCTAATTCAGTCTTGTCAGTTGGGCATGAATCCTTTAAGAGTGAGGTGCTATGTCTCCAAATATCCCTTAAAGGCCTTAGAATATACCAACATCATTTTGTAGGGGGGGATGAAACATCAGCATGGATTTGGATAGGAACAAGACATGTTCAATCCACAGCATATACTAATTGGTCAAGTTGGGACAAGTTCCCAGACAATCTGTCCAGCCTTAACCAGTACAGAGAGCTTATTTGCACTTTCCGAGAAACTACTCAGGGAAAGGACA
Organism: Dipodomys ordii; assembly: GCF_000151885.1. Classification (NCBI taxonomy): domain Eukaryota; kingdom Metazoa; phylum Chordata; class Mammalia; order Rodentia; family Heteromyidae; genus Dipodomys; species Dipodomys ordii. The sequence goes on from NW_012267219.1 coordinate 4,284,234, forward strand.
TTGTCTACAGGCTTTTTCATTGTGTATTGCCATTATGGTAACACTGAACAACTGATTATAGGAAGAGTGAAAAAAAAGTGTAATGGAAGCAGATACAGAGGGAAAAAGGAAGAGAAAGAAACTGGGACAGAGAGAGTTAAGTGTCTTCTGCCTTTAACTCTGAAGCTAGCCTGAAATCACAAAAGGACTCTGTCTCCAAGGCAGGGTAGTTAAACCTCTTCACTTTGAATTCAACAAGTCATCAGTTTATAGTGATCATCCGTGAGAACTAGTTAAGTATTTTGAGGTGGTGACAGATTAACAAAACATCAAAAGAAAATTACCTAACATCAAAAGAAAATTACTCAACGTGAACAAGGAAAAGAAAAGGAATGAAGAGAAAGAGGAAAAAATGAAGGAAGAATGGGGTGAAATAAAAACAAGAGAAAGATAAAGAAAGAAAAAGGAAGGAAAGAAGGGAGGAAGGAAGGATTGAAAGAAAAAGTCTCCCTGCATTTGCACTTATTGTAGTAAACTGGGTCTCTTTAAACTGTTTTACCTAGAATTATAGTTTATCCTATTCCTCATCCTGAGCCATATATCTATAAGATGTGACTATATAAAACTTCTGTGGATCTAGGTATGTGAGAATGAATAAGAAGATGTAGGAACTAAAATATCTAGGTTGTCTAAACTATGATCTTGAACTCTGCCACTTAACCAGCTACAACAAACTGCAGAACCTTTCTAAATCTTCAATTCTTAATTGTCTAAGTGATAATTACCAATTTTGTATATTGGTTGCAAAGATTTAAACGTGATACTGTTTGTAAAACTGTACATACTAGTTCACTAGCAATAATACATAGTAGTTGTTGAAAGTATTACATATTTGACCTTATAGCTTTTAGGTTGTTATAAGGATCATGGATTTATTCTTCCAAACAGATTTTTGGAAGCCCCTTGAAGTCCCAGCTCTCTCATTAGATTAGATACCATTGCTAAATCGCATAATAAATCAGTAAGTAGAGTCCTTTTGAGGGGTCATCTGGATGACCTCAAAATTGGATCAAAGTGACTAGGAAACATGTTGGAAACCACATACTAACAATTCTTTATCACATAAAGCCTCAAATCCATCTTTGTGATGAATCATCTGAGTGGTGAACCTCAAGGCTTAGTGAACCTACCTGGAAGACCCCAGAGCCTATAGTCACAGTATGAGATAATAGCCTAATATGGACTGTTGTCTAGAAGAAAAAATAGCATTTGCCACATTTTAAAAACCAAAATAACATGGAGAACTTCCCATAAGAGCTGTAATAATCAAGAGACATGGAAAAGGGGTTAAGGATGGGACAATCTGATAGAGAATTTGCCTTATATGAGAGAAGCTCTGGGTTTCAGAAGCAGAATTGAAAACAAGGGAGATAGAAGAGAAAAGAAAAAAAAGGAAGAAAAAAGACAGCAACAAATACCTTGGAAAAATATTACTCACAAGTTGAAAAAATTGAAATCAGTTCTAATAAAATGAATCTAGCTACAAACAGACAACTCGTACCTCAATAGACCAGAGACAATTTCAACATATTGGCAAATAATCAGTGTTAGTAATCGATATGCATACTATATTCAAATAAGGTTCCAGACTGAATGCCAAAACTCTGATTTAATATTCATTAAAATCCCAAAGGATTTCATGGAAATCTTGGAAAGATTCTCATAGGAATTTTAATAAAAGGTATTCTATGCAGTTTTTAAGTAATTGCAGAAAAATATCTTTGTGGCTCAACTATTAAAAAAACTTGAAGAAATTCTTATAATACTTGGTATGAAAATAGATAAAGATTTGATAAAATGTTGGAAACTTACTTGAAGCATATGCAATTTCCCCACCTAAGAATGCACTGATAGGTATTTACCCAGAACCAGAGTCTAATCAGCTCTGCTTACTCTGTGGAAGAATGTCACAGTCAGATTTGTGTCACTACAATAAAATACCCGAGGCAGCTGACTTTTAACGAGAAAGTGTTATTTATTTATTTATTGTTGCTCACAGTTTTAAACGTACAAGGATCAGATAGAGCTGGTAGATATCAATTTGGGATTTGTTGAGAGTTGGCAGAGAGTGGCATATCATGGTGAGAGTGTATGCAGAAGGAAAGGGTCACGTAGGAAATGAGAGGAGGAAAGGAGACACATAGACAGACCGGCAGACAGACAGACACACTGGGGTCCCAGGACCCTCTCTCTCTATAAAGGCATGCCCCACAATGATCAAACAACCTCCCACTTTTATAAGTCCTTCCTCCAAATATTGCTGTTGTGGGGTTCTCACCTTTTGTTTATGACTCTTTGGGGAGACATTAAACATGGAAGCCTTTGCAAATGGTAATCTATATGAAGCAATTCCCTTCTGAATAATTGCCTTGAAGTCCCATTCTATTGGAACTGGATTAGATATGAATAATAACCAACTAAATGACATGTATTTGACAGTTTCTAGGAACTGGACTATAGTAACATATGCCTTTTTTGACTATGCACTTTCTAAAATTTCACACTCTGAAGTTCAACTCCATTCTTCTCAAATATGCCCAAATCTTGTGTTCAGGCTGGTTATAACCAATTATCACAGAGTAGATGATTTACAAACAATAGAAATTCATTCCTTGCAGTTCGGGAGGCTGGGTGGAAACTTGAGATTGGGGTGTGAGCATGGTTGGGTTTTGGTGGGGGTCTTATTCCAGGTCACAGATTTTAGTTTTTTTCTATCTTCATGTGATGAGAAGAGAGTGAGACGTGTCTGCCCCATTCCCATGACTCTCTCATGATCTACTCACCTCTCCAAGGTTCTGACCACCCTATTAATGTCATTGCCCCTGGGTAAGAATTTCAAAGTAGGAGCAGGAAGACATTCCCTCATCATTGTAGCCATTAAAAATAAACAAATAAAACCCTGTACTTCTTACTAGCTTCCTTTGTAGAATGAGACCACAAGTGATGGAAAGGTGTGGTCAACATGATCAGATTGAGAATGTTTAAGGAATTACCCTTAGGATCAGAATATCCTCAGATAAAAGTTAGGGTTTTTTTTTTCCTTCACAAACAATAATAATCTTGTACAAGACACTCTGATTTAAAAGAATGGGTTGTTTATTCACAAAGTATAGGAAGTATTAGCATTAATGATCATTATATCGTGAATAATGATAACCTCATTGAGCCCCACACTTCCAAATCTTCATTTGCTTTAAACTGTCAGTGTCTTGCGGAAATGTTGGTGTCAGTTACTTCTTGAACTTTTTCTTTGATTCCCCTTTGCTGCTTGTCTTCCTCTTTGGTTAATCTTTGTGGCTTCTTCTCCCAGCTGTCCTTTGACCTCCTGATCAGTACAGAGTACCCATCCCTATTTTAGATTTTCCTTTGGTCTTATTCTGTTGATGGGCACAGCTCCTCTCTACCTGATCTCTATTTTTGCATCATTAGGAGTAACCCTCAACTCATGCAAACCTTGGCCTTAGAAGACATTGGCAGAAGTCTGCTGGACAGCTCCCTTTACTGTGCTGCTGATAACTTCAGTACCTTGAGGTCTATTCCTCTTTATTTCTCTTCTTTCTATTACCTGTGTTTATTTTTATTGGTTTAGTATTATTCTGGTGTAGAAGCTTTGGAGACCCCATCTTCCCTTCCTGACTTTGTGTCTAACAGTCAGTACCTAGGATTTGTCACTTACATACTGAAAGGCTTTCCACACCACATTCAAATGTCCTCTGAATCCTCAGTGCAGGTGAAAGGCGTTTGCTAAGATGGTGGTAACATTTCATCCCTAATGTCTTATTTATTTTAAACATTTAGTTATAGTTTCTTTGGTGTAAGTCTTCAGTTTCACGGTATACTACACATTTCTGGAGGGCAGGAATAATAACATATTCATATCTATGTGTCCTTTGGTGGATCCTGGAGCAGCAAGGAATTAGGGAACAAACAAGCGATGTTCTGCTTTCAGCTTCTTCAAAAAATGACATCAATGCTTATTTCAAGTACACATGCTCAACTTAAGAAAAGTTCCAATTATGACTGAAATCTTGTTCTTCCCAGAATGTTTACCCAGTTTTCTGGAGTTAGGAAAATAAATCGCTTTCTATGTTGAATGATAGCTTATACATATATGTTGATACTGATGTATTATCTCAATAGACTCTAGCCTGCCTGCCTGCCTTGCCTGCCTTGCCTGCCTGCCTGCCTTCCCTCCCTCCCTCCTTCCTTCCTTCCTTCCTTCCTTCCTTCCTTCCTTCCTTCCTTCCTTCCTTCCTTTCTTTCTTCCTTCCTTCCTTCCTGCTTTCATTTCTTCTCATTTCTGTGCTACTACTGGGGCTTGAACTCAGGACAATCTGTCTCAGCTTTCTTGCTCAGGGCCGTTGTTTTATTCCTTGATCTATTCCTCCAGCCCAAATTCCAGTGTCTTTTGTATTTTGGAAGCATTTAATTTAAAAAAAGTATGTAAGATTCTAGAATATTTTAGGGGTCAGAGTGAATATAAATATTGGAATATATGTTCGTGACACACCATTGATATAATCTCTTCAGGAAAAGTAGCTCAAGGTGTACATTGTGATCTGTTCCTGGGGTTATTATCTTAAAGCTGAACATTTTTTAGCCATGGCCCTCAGTGTAGTGAAAGAATTGATGATAGGAACTATCATCAATGAAAGGAACTACAGGAAACAATCGAAGAAAGGTCACTTTAAGTTTTGATTACAATGGGAGATTAGCCACTCCATAAAATTTTCTTCTTTATAATAAACCAAGTCAAAGTTACAACAACAAATGAACCCCATGTATGTGTACAGTAAATAAGTGTAGGGTTACTAGACTAAAGAAGGGCCTATTAGGTAAAATTATAGTATTCGCTTTTGAGTAAAAATAGCTTGCATTTATTGAACACTTCTGTATGTCAGGCATCATTTTAAGTACTTTAATCTTCAAAACTTTCAGAGGAAACCTGGTTATTACCCTCAGGTTCCACATGAGAGGATTAGTGCATCAGGGTGAAATAACCTGCCCAAGGTTACCTATATTGTGAATGACGATGTGGTCCAGATTTTAATCTATTCACCACAGTACACCTTTCACGATTAGTATTTTCAAATAATAATGCTCCAGTGGATTTTAAGACATTCTACAGGAAGGAAATTTGAAAGATGCTTAAAAATGATATTATTCAAGGACAATATATTTCGATCTGTTAAAAATACACAGTAAGCAGAAATGAAAAGCACCTTCCTTACTCAGAAGTGAACGAAATATTAACATATTAATGCCTCTGAACTTAAGGAGGCTGGAAAAACATTGTGGTAGCTGAAAGCAGAAGGTCCAGGATATCACTTTAACTTTGTTGCAAAATGGTTAGAGGTGGAGTGAGTGGGAAGGGAAGGGCTCCTATGGAAGTCCTGGGTGTGGATAGCAGTGCGTGTATGAACAGAGCAGAATCTGGAGAATTTGATGTGTAGATGGCAAATCTAAAGAAGGTGGAATGTGAAGGAAGCCCCTGACCTATATTAAACCAGAGAATGCAATTCCTTCACAGCTACTTATTCCTCTACTCAGATCGGCCAGAAATGATTTAAGATGTTAGTGAGATGACTTTGAATAAAGTAGGTAATTCCATTTTAGCCTTTAATTGCTCAAATAATTATACATAAAATCAAAGAAAGATTGAACTGTCCTTGAGTCAACTTTTTGTAGACTCCATCTGTTCAGGTCCAAAGTCATCTCTCCATAGTGTTTATTATTCTGTAGGTTCCTGGTTATTCTCTTCCCCATTTTTTCCATCTCTGTTGCATTATAGATCAGAGACTTTGGAGATGGGTAGATCTTTATGGAATTTGGACTTAGCTATTTCTGAGCTATTTGACTAAAATGTATATGTACATATTCATAGATGAGGTTTTTTCACCTTGAAAACTATTAGTAAAGCTTACTTTATGGTTTGTTGTCCAAGGGTAACTAATGCGTGTGACTAATGATAATTGCAATCATTTCCATTTATACCCTGCCTATATTTGGGAAAATTTTCAGGAAAATATTCTTTATTCCTCGGAATTTACATCTTCTGTGAAAGGATTTCTGTGTTATAGAATCAATCACATATCCTGAAGCAGGTAGGAGACTCACAAAGTATAAATACCATGTTGACTTTACAATAATGTATATATTTCAGTAAGTAAAATATAATGGGGTTTGAGAATATATAGGAGGATATTTAGTACAATATAGATGCTGCAAATTTCTGTACTGAGTTTTTCACTTAATATCCCAGGAGGATTATAAGATAAGAATTCTTAATATGTAATAGTGCATAGAAGCACATTTAAAAAGGACTACAAAGAGAAAGACAATCATTTCAATGTGTCTTAGAGATAGTCGCACACATTAAAACAGAAAACACATACCAATGCAATTACTAATACCATTTAAGCATCTCCTATGTGTTTGTACTCTCTGTAGAGCATGATTATCATATAAGATAGAATATATTCATTTACAGATAGGGAGAATAAGAACTCAGCCAGAAGAGACATCTTCAAGAGCCAATGTTTCAAGAGTTGTTGCAGAAGTTCAGGGATCATGCTGCTGGCTACCAGATATGGTGTCTGTTTCTTAAATCAATGCATACCAGTAAATAATTAAGCACTGTTTTCATTAAATATGATGCTCAGAGACCTGGACAAAATATGTGTAAGACTTTTTTTCTGATCCCTTGTCTTCCCCTGCACCCAAGAGACTATAATTTCAGAAATATTATGTTTGCATGCATGTTCATTAAATAAAAGTTAATCTAAAGTAGAATTAAGTATTAAAATAAATAATAGAATTATGAAATGATAATCCATATGTATATCACCTTTATAATAATAATTACAAATTCTAACCAAGAAAAAATGTAGAGGCTATACAGTTTAGAACAGAAGTTGGCAAGACTTTTTTTTTTTAATTGAAGCTAGACTAACCTGTTCCCTGATTCTGAAGAAAAAAGAAAAAAAAAGAACAACTTTTTGCATAAAGTGTTGAGACCTTTTATTTCCATGTTTTTTTTTGTGAGTACTTTCTAATTAAAGGGAAGAGTTGGAATGTTGTAACTTAGCTGCAAAGCTTAAAATATTTATTCTCTGGTGCTGGGAAGGTGGCTCAGTGGTAGAGTGCTTGCCTTGCATGCATGAGGCCCTGGGTTTGATTCCTCAGTACCGGATAAGCAGAAAAAGCCGGAAGTGGTGCTGTGGCTCGAGTGGTAGGACGCTAGCCTTGAGCTGAGAGCTGAAGGACAGGGTCTAGGCCCCATGCCCGGAATACACACACACACACACACACACACACACACACACACACACACACACACATATTTACTCTCTGGTGCATAAAAGAACAAAATCTAGGGTTTCAGAAGAGAGATAGTTTGTTCTGTGATGGGGAAATCAGAGGAGGCTTTAGGGAAGGAAGTGGAATGTGTCTTAGACTGGCTAAGTGAGGAGAGAAACTGATCACTGTAATTGCCACAAAACTCAAAACCAGAAGACCCAGGATAAATACAAAAGTCTTCAGGACAATATTAATGCATGTAAGTTATATAATGTAACCCATTTGCCTATAAGTATGTGTTTGTGCGTTCATCTAGAACATTTTCCTTAAACTTGATAAAAACTTTATATTTAACTCTTTAAAACAAGGGGATTATTTTACTCTGCAAACTATGATGCTAAATTGTGGTCCATGTAGAAATCATTTGGTAAATTATTATTTTTTTGTTGTAAGAGGAGACCACTTTTATTTCTCTCATGTTATCAATAGTTTTATAAACTACAGCATTAATAAATATGACTATAATATTTTCTCTAATTAATAGTTACAATAAAATAGATACTGTATACTGTGCATACAACTAAATGACAGCCTTATCGCATTAAAAATTTACAGTAGCTCAGAGAACTTAATTAAAAGCAAACAATTGACTTTAAAACTACAAAAGTAGCTACAGTAACACCAAGAAAGTAAAGTCTTTGGAAAGGAGACAATCTTGTAGATCAGGTGCACAATTGAAAAACTTACAAGGTATTCATTTCTGGAATTTTCCATTTAATACTTTGGGGCTTCAGGTGGACCTATGGTGGGGTATGACTGCATGAGCTTCATTTTGAACTTAAGGAGGCAGAGACTGCAGAACCACTTTCATCTTACTACTGAATAGGACAAAATGATGAGAAAGGAAAAGGTGAATGACTCAAAGGAAGCCACAGAGAGTGTAAGAAAATAGAAGAACATTGTCCCTTGTGGGCCATGTTAATGTCTCTATGGAGAGTAACATGGCCACTAAACCAGGGAGAGCATGCTAATTATACACAATAATAACCTGGTGCAGAGGATACATAGATGTCAGATCTAACATTCTTATGACATTGTTTCCATTTTATTATTCATTTTAAGTTATATATACTATTCATTTAAAACAAAACACTTTAATGAGAAAATATGTGAATATTTCTTGTACTTAGGTTTTTAAAACTAATAACATAGATTTGTTACTCTCAGTAAGAGACCTGAGTCTGTCTGATATGTGTGTGTTTATATTTGCAAAAGTTTCCCCAGAATGAAAGACATACCAAATGTCACTCATTTAGAAAATTAATTATGACTGTTCCTAAGACAGTTCAGTATTTATGATCAACATTATGCATATTTGGCCTGTAACTTTCATATAGGAGTGACTATTCCATCCAACTTTAATCTATTTTTAATTATTTCACTTTTTATGACTTTTATTTACTAGTTCTTGTCTCAAAGCAATAATAATGTCTGATCTGTTATACATTCAGATAAGGATGTGTAGTTTACAAAATATATAAAAATGCACTTTTTTTGGTGCCTAGTGTGTCTAAGGATTTTCAAAAGGATTTACCTAATGGGTTTTTGGAACTGGAAAGGAGAAAGAAAAGGCAGTTAACAGATTTGTTTCTAGTCTTGTACCCACAATAAGGCCATGAGGACTCTGAGATGTGTCACTCACAGAGTCATGTAACATCTGTGTATCCTGGACACTAATATCACAATCTAAGTTGGAAATTAGTACCACCTGGCCAGGCATACTAGGTATCAAGTCTTTATTTCCCTAATCCCCACTCCATGAGATCTTTTGCTTTGCCATTGATTATAACCTTTTGGGACTTTAGACTCTCTCATAAGAGGGATTGTCTGATAGGTTTGAAATCAGGTGTGTGGGAAAACATGCCAAAGTTAGCAGAAGTTCACCTGATGAATTTGTTGCCTCTGTGAAGTTAACTTCAATGTTGCACCAATAATGACATCAGCAGATCAGGAGTTAGGCTTCTCTTCATAGCTGTTCATGTCCTTGAAGTGTCGTTGATGGTGCTGTGGAATCTATGCCTGACCTTTTGCAAAAACAAACACCAAACAAACAAAAAAACAGTGTCCTAAACAATACAACGAAGCTTAAATAACTTCTTACTTCGTAAGTGAGGAGACTTTATTCTCCCTGAGCACTCCAAAGTACCAGAATGTTCTAAAGAGAGCCTGTTGGAGTCTGCTTGTTGCTTCATTTTGCACTCTGACCTGGTTCCTGCTCCATGACTTAACTCGGTTGGATCTTGGCATTAACTCTGGCCAGGACCTGGTGACTGTTCTCTGAAATGCCCTTCAATTTTACTGGAAGGGGAAACTACAAATAACAGTCATGGGAACCTAACAGTTCCCAGAAGCCAAGCTGACAAAGAAAGCATAAAGGACACCACCAGCATGAGGTCTGAAGTAACCGGCTTGCTCTTTACCCCCCTGGGCCTGTAACCTTTAGGTATAAATAGAGTTAGAGTTTCATTGTGCAGCAATAACACCAAGAGTTGGACGCACGTATTAAAGTATATACTGAATGTTGAAGCACCCTGATCATACTTAAATAGCATAATTTTTATGGGAATTCTTTCTTATTCTTCCGAGCAAGCTGTTATATCCTCTACTTTGGCAAATAATAAAAATAATAATAAAAATTAGACCACCACAGTAATAAAAAAATAATCATTTGCCATATGATTCAGACATTCTAGGTGGACAACTAAAGTTGTGTAAAAATACCTTTATTTTCTACAAGTTCTTTTTAAAAATTTATTACAGAGGCTGGGAAGGTGGCTCAGTGGTAGAGCGCTTGCCTTGCATGCCTGAGGCCCTGGGTTTGATTCCCCAGCACCACATAAGCAAAAAGAAAAAAGCCGGAAGTGGTGCTGTGGCTCAAGTGGTAGAGTGCTAGCCTTGAGCTGAAGAGCTGAGGGACA
>NW_012267219.1:4294794-4296694 GCF_000151885.1 Dipodomys ordii
GAGTGCTTGCCTTGCATGCATGAGGCCCTGGGTTCAATTCCTCAGCACCACATAAGCAAAAAGAAAAAAGCCGGAAGTGGTGCTGTGGCTCAAGTGGTAGAGTGCTAGCCTTGAGCTGAAGAGCTGAGGGACAGCGCCCAGGCCCAGAGTTCAGGCCCCACGACCAGACCCCCCCAAAAAAAATTATTTCAGAATTGATGGACATTTTAGTTTTTTTAGTGAAAAAACAATAGGTATTGTTTATAAATATAAAAAATGAGCATTATGTTTTGAATTTTGAGCTTTTTCATTTACCTATAGTTATGTGAATGAAAAGCGCTCCCCTCATCATCTGATGACACTGTTTGGCTCTTTTACTGATTATTTAATTGTCTCAATCAACTGACTGTGAGAGGGAAAAGAAGGAATGAAGTTTAATAGAGGGAAGGAAGAGAATTAGGCCACTTTTATGATGGAGAAAAGTGTCATTCACACAAGTTCAAGAAACTACCATTTTTAGAGGAAGCCCACTGAATGAAGAAAGCTACAGTGCAAGAGACTTATTTCCACAGTTTGCTCTAGTATTCAATATTGTAAAGGTAATTATTCTATTATTACCCTTATAATAATTCTATTATTACCCTTTGATAGCATAGTTTCTAACATTAAGACACTTAAGAATTAGAAAATTAGGACATTTAAACACTAGATAATAATCATATTCTGCCTGAGAAGTTATTTAAGATGGGAAGGTTTTAAAAATTTGATTTTTTAATATGTGGAGACATATAAACATGGTGTTTGGATAAGTGAATGCTTAACAATCTATGTTTATCCAATGAATAATACTTTGAGTTAATACTGTGAGATGAAAATAAAATCACTTCTCTATGTTTAAATATATAACATTAGGTATAGTTTTCCCTATAGTGGGAACAAAACTTTTTTAGCTGCTTGTCTTTTTGTTTTATTTTGTATCTTAGTCCTGTGACTATATGACATAAGTTAGCCTAGGAGATCATTGGGGCTTGAATTCAGGGCCTTATGCTCTTGCTTACCTTATTTGCTCAAGACTAAGGCTTCCACCATTTGAGCCACACCTCTATTTCTGACTTTTCTTTTTTCTAGTTCATTATATATAAGAGTTTTACAGATTTATTTACTTGGGCTGGCTTTGAACAAGGATCCTCAGATATCAGCCTCCTGAAAGCTGGGATTACAGGTCTGAGTCTCTTATGCCCATGAGACTATTTTTGAAGGTGAAAATGGTTTCTCCCAAGTTGCATAAATACTGTCATCTGTCTGCTCATCATCATTATGCTCATGTAAAGCTATTTAATCTGGATTGGCATTAGACACTGTATACTCAATAGTCAGGCAATGCATACATTCATAATGCATACTTTACATGGACAGCATTTCTGTAGAGAAGTTCATGGCATTCAAATTTTTTTATTGTGAATATCCTGTACAAAGGGGTTACAATTACAAGGGCAAGATAATGAGAACATTTCTTATCAAGCATTGTAGCCTCCTCCTTTGTTTACCCTTCCCATCCCTTCCCATCCTCCCCCCACTCCCCTCCACACCAAAGTTGTAAAGTTCATTTTCAACATAATGACTTGTACATCTCATTGTTGCAATGGGTCCACCTGTATCCCTATTTAAATGATTTGTTTTTTCCCTTCCCCTCCACAAATTACACTGACATCAAATACAGTGAAAGCAGGGGTTATACTGTGGGGGAAGTACATACAAAGCAACAAAGAAATAATTTTATAAATGTGTTAGGAACAATCGCATGAAAGAAAAAAAAACATATCTTAGGTTCCTTTCCCTAACATCACCTTATCTGACCTTTTCTGCTTGACTCAGACATATACTAGTTATTGCAAATAAGGGAAACCATGGGACCTATGTT
>NW_012267219.1:4297464-4313001 GCF_000151885.1 Dipodomys ordii
TTTCATGCAATCCCATTTGTCCAACCTTTCTTTGATTTGTTGTCATTCTGGGTCTCTATTAAGAAAATTTCGGCCAAGGAGACCTAAGGTTTCTCCTATTCCATCCTGTAATGTTTTCAGAGTGTCTGCTTTGACTCTGAAGTCTTTGATCCATTTGGAGTTGATTCTGGCGCAGGGTGATATATAAGGATCTAGCGCTAGTTTTCTACAAGTACTTAACCAATTTTGCCAGCACCATTTACTGAAGAGCTGTCTTTCTTCCATTCTTTTTTTTTAGGTCCCTTATCGAAGATTAGATGGCTATAGGTCTGTAGGTTCATTTCTGGGTTTTCAATTCTATTCCATTGGTCCTGAGATCTGTTCACGTGCCAGTACCAAGCTGTTTTGATTACTATGGCTTTGTAGTAGAGTTTGAAATTGGGTATTGATATTCCTCCAGCAGTGTTCTTTCTGTTGAGGATTGTTTTTGTTATTCAGGGTCTTTTATTATTCCATATGAATTTTTGGATTGCCTCTTCTATTTCCTTGAAGAATGAGGTTGGAATATTGATAGGTATTGCATTGAATTTGTAGATAGCCTTGGGAAGTATTGCATGGCATTCAAATTTTATGGAACATTATATGGAAGATATTGCCTTGAAGAAAGACCTTCCTCTTCATCGGTAAATTAAAAATTTGAAAGCCCTACACACAGCTGAAGAGCACCCAAGAGTACCCAGCTTCATGTTTACAATTCTAAGTATGTTCCCTGTTATCAGCTCTTTTATAATACACATCAAAGTAGGTGGCCCCTGCCCTGTTTTCATAATACAATGATAAACATCATGATCATATGGTTTATTGAAGTGCTAACATTGATATAATAAACAGTCATAATAGTAAAATGATAAGTAGAGTTATTGAGGTGGAAACTAACTGTTGTGATCTAGAGTCTGGCCTAATGGACTCAAAATAATATAACTTTTACTTTGTCCTTGAAGTCAGTGAGCATTTATAATGGTTATCTTGTTTATTGTTGATGAACTCACTCTTTCTTCTCAAAGCTTGTGTGTTTAGATGTTAGAAAAAGCTTTATCTTACTAATGTCCATGTTCTCTTGTTTCTGTGATACATTGTACATAGAGGCATTATAAAGATTTGCTGGTAGAGGATATTATGACTAAAATATAGCATTATTTTACTACTGTTAACCAACAGGTCCACTTTCCCATAATTCTGAGGATTTTTGCCTTATGGGAGCAGACACTTAGGATAGATTGCAGAATATTATGAAAAAAATATTGAAACTATTTCCTGACATCTGCGCCTCTTATTACCTCACCTTGTATTGCCATGTGTGGCATTGCTTAATAATCAATTATAATTTTAGATGTTTATTTGTTAATCAACCCAACATCCTGGAATTATTTTTCCCTACCATCTTGTAAAGCTTTAATTCATGTGCCATACACTCAACCATTTATTAACTATATGACTATCATAAACTGCAATATTATTGTGAATTTGAAAGTAAGCTTTGCTTAATACTCATGCCAATTGTGTGTCCAAGTTATCTCACTTCATTATTTCTAGCTTGACTGAGTCCTATGAAATTAACATTGCTGTATTCAATAATAGATCAAAAAGGTACTTAAAAATCATCCATATTCAGAAGCATAGGCCCTAATTTTGACTATTTTTTTTAACCAATCTGCTTATACAGCAGAAGGAATTTTCCTCGTACAATTCTTAGCACCCATGAATGTCATAAACATAAAGATTATACAAATTATTTAAAAGTGGAATGCTCCTTTTCAGGTAACAATTCATGACAGTAGTTTTAATTGTTAATTATTTATGCTCTTAGTGCACATTCCATTTCTAAGTTAGCCTGGCATTGATGTTACATAGATTGTTAAGATCAAGAACCTTTAAAGAGAAGTGGGATTAGCTCTCCCTTATGTCTCTGCATAATTGCTTTTTCTTCTGGTTGTTTGAGACTTACTCACATATACTAAAAATTTGGCATATATAAATTATAATTTTGGTAAAAGTAATAATGTTATATTTGAAAATGTAGGTTTTTATGATTATGTAATTTTGTGATTTTTCTGTTCCTGCATATTCTCCTGTCAAATGTATCTAAGGTGAGCATTTAAATTTAGAGTGACTTTTTAAATAGAAATTTTACCAAGTACTTTGTAGTCCAGTAGACACTTAGCTTTTAATCTGATTAATAAGACTGGTCCTTTTTCTTTCCAGGAGATAAGTGTTCAAACAAAGGAAAAGTTTCATTCCAGATTTGCCTTAGAGACTTAGCTCCAATTTAGTTCCTGGGATTATATTATATGATCTCTCTGTATAAAATTGAATTGTACCATCTAAGAGACCTGGAAATTACTTAGACCCAGTTTTTATCTAGTGAGTTAACCCCAGTGAATCCGTGAAAAGCGATTATATAGCTTAAATGAAGAGGTTCGCAGGCATGCGGCAAAGCCACCACCTCCAAAGACAGCACATTTCTTCTCAGCTGATTTCATTTGTTCCTAAGTTTATTTTAATATTATTCTGAGAGGGAAAGTACTCATGAATTGGATTCTTTCTGTTATTTATATTTTTATCAGTCTGTGAATTAAGCCCATTCATTCCACAATGTCAAGCATTTGACTTCTTATTGACAAGTAATAGGAGTTGTGAACTAGTGAGTGCTTCTGAGTTGTGAGATAGTAGCTATATTGGCCCATCACAAATGGGAGTTCTATGTGTGCAACAAGACAAATCTAGTGATGTTGTGGTTCTTCAGTGTCTACTGTTTCTGGCATGATTCCAAATCTGAACCGGTTATGTTGTGTAATTTATACACATAAAACAGGGACCGTGATTACTTTTATTTATTTATTTGCTTTTTAAAAATGTATTTACCTTTATTTATATTTACTTCAGAAAAAGAGGCAAGTGCAAGGGTTGGGGTTCATCGCTCTCTGGTAGCACGTTTACATCTTAGATTCAAAGTCCTGGGTCCCATCTCTTGCTAGCAGGACACAGAAACGACCAAATACAAGAACCAAGACACTTGAGCATTAACTGACTCTAAAAATAGTAGAGATGTTTGAGACTAGTGAGCTCCAGTCCAAGGTTCCCCATTGTAACACTTCTCCATATTATGAGCATTGAAATTCTTCCAGGCTCCCTGGAGATGAGAGGGCAGTGGCTTGGTTACTCCTAGCTCCCTCTGCAATTGAGTTATGTGTTGATACTTCAGGGGCCAGAAAAGAGCAATCTCTGCCTTGTCAATCATCAGAGGTCGAAAGTTGTTTAGCAAGGGAAAAGCAGCACAGACCTACTTGTTCATAATTTCATGGGACACAGGAGCTTTCAGATTGAAAACGGCAAAGCCTCCGGGTGAGTGAAGTTACTATTTTTATGCCTAGGTTTGAGGAAGCATGGGTCAGCTGTATAAAACTGATTGAATACTAAGAGTGAACTGTAACAGTGATAAACTGAAGGGGTGGAAACTCGGCCAGGCCTTTCCTTTTCAAACTTTTTTCTTGGACTCTAAGCAGGATCGCTTCTAGCTGTAGGGCAGATCATTTTCTGGATAGGGAAGGGGGGTTCTTTATGACTACAACCAAACAAAATAGATCAGAGGCCATCTTTATGGCTTACTCTTACACAAAATGTTGGGGAGCAATTTAGAAAAAAAATATTTGTAGGCATGTTGGCTGGCCTTGAGGTAAAAAGATTTCTATGTCTTTCCTTGGGAAAAGGAAATCTCTGTGGCTTTGCTGGGCAGGGCATATGGCAGAGAGAATGAAAGCCTAAAAATATGAGAGGAGGTCAGAAAATAACTGCATTTCTGGCTTTTATTTGGGGAATTTATTTCCTAGCCCCAACAATACTGCTTTCCCCCCTTCTCTTTTCGTTAACCTACATTGAGTGGATTTTTGATTTCTTCAATCTAAACATCATGACCTATGAAAAAGACCTGATTATTTGTTATTTTGGACTTAAGGGATTCAATGTTACAAATTTGTTGCAAAACAAGATGCAAAATAAGACAGGTCAAGAAATTGTCTACTGCTTCCCCCCCCCAAATTTTCCTCTGAAAATTCCAAGTAACGATTGAATTTACAATGAAGTATGTTTATAAAAGATGAAGGCCACACTATATGGTATGGTTGATAATTATTAACATTAAGGACAGGCATCTGTGGCTTATAACTTCATCCTACCTATTCAGGAGGCAAAGAACTGGAAAAAAATCAGTTCAAAACCAGCCGTGGCAATAAAAGCTTAAGAAACCCCTTTCCCAGTTAACCAGTTAACATGCTGGACTGGAGTCATGGCTCAAGTGGTAGAGCACCAGCTGTGAGCAAGAAAGATGGGGGAACACAAGAGGCTTGAACTTCTAGCACTGTAACCAGCAGAGGGTAAAAAAATCAAACCAAATGAAAGCTTTTAAGAGGTAGGAATTAACCAAGAGATCTTGCTTAAATGTTTTAGCTCAGTGCTGGTTAAAAGTTATAACACTTCTCTTACCATTTCCATCAGCCCGTGATAGAGGCCCTTCTAATCTTTCTGATTGTGTGTGTGTGTGTGTGTGTGTGTGCCCGCATGTGAGCATGCATGCTCATGTTTTAAAGAATGTTTGTACTTTTACTTTTACTGCCATGAGGGCAGGACTGGATTAGGTTGTGTGTCTCCACTTGAAGAACAGAGGACAGTAAACTGACAAGAGAAAATAATTAAGATGATTGTGACACAGGAGAAAGAAGAAGGCAAACATTTGTAAAGAAGAAAAGTCAAATGAATAATAAGAGTACACACTAATGGAAAACATATGGAATTGATAATCAGAAGCGGATGAAATGATGCACAAAGTAACCCCTTGAAAGTGGAAGAAATACTGTAGTTATATCATTCATAATATTACTTTTTAAATATTGTGCTTCAGGCCATTTCTCTTAATGGTCTTTTGTTTTGTTCACTACTTACTATTGGCCCATAGATTACGTACTCAAGACCAGACACAATCTGGTTTGAGACAGAATATGTAATTATCTCTTCTTCCGATCCTAGGAAGTATTGATGCTTCCTTGGAATGGAGTGTCCCATGGTAGGGACGGGCCCATCTTCCTTTTTCTTCCTTTCAGTTCTAAGAATCAAAACCAAGGAGCTATTACATGCTAGGTAAGTCCTTGTATGAATACCCTCTGTGTACTCTGTGTTGGACAAGGTCCTTGTTTTTGGTACAGACTCTTCCTCATTATCAGTACTTATCAAATTCCCTCTACTGTTTACTCTTCCATAAGCCTCTGTGCAACCATCAAACCATTTCTATTTTGTACCAGAATTGCTAAGCTCTCATTCTTAGATTTCAGGGTCCTGAGAGGTGAGCCATTTATACTATCTAAATAGCTATGTTTTTGTTTCAGATTTCAAGAGATGCAAATGTTAGCTTTCAAAGGTTAACTTTCATTCAAATATGAAGACTTTTGCTGTATAGGAATGAGGAGAATGCATGTTTTAAATGATATTTGTTTTTTTAAATGAGGGGGTAGGGAGAATTGACCATACAGAACATTTCTATTCGTGTTAATCCAGTGACAAGAAGTCATCTCTGCTCTACGGGGCTACACATTTTAGTCTTATAGCAGTATTTTCTTCTATGTGTCTAACTTTGTTTTTTTTTTCTCCCACTCCACCATCCAATTGCACACACAGGCTTGTGTTCTCTTTTCTTTCAAAGTGAAATAAACATGAAATTAATACCGTAGTCCCATAAAATGCTATGTTCAGACTACAAGGTGGTCTAAACATATTATGTGCCTCTCATGTACAGCACCTTGTGACCTTGTGTTCACAGTAAGGTAAAGGTAAATTGTTAACCAAGCTAGAAAAGCATCTTCTAATGAAGGATAAGTTAACAGTAGATACATTTATTTGATTGCACATTCAAACATTATTATCTTCCTACTTACAAGTTGCTTGGCTACTGTGTAAGCTATTATAATTGTTCTTCTGGACTGAAAAGAAGTTAACTTGTTGACTGCTGTTGTTTTGATTTTTAAAATAGAACATAGAAATTTGTGAAACACCTCAGTCAAAACATATATTGGTAAAATAAATCAGATTGTGGTTATCTTTTTCTGTTATCAAATAGAATGAAGGATATGATAAAGCTATCCATTTTTCTACTTGAATAATAAAGTAATAGAAAATAATAATAGAAAACAATTGAATTTTTAGAATAAATATTAGTTCATTTTAATATTAATGTTATTAATGTTATCATATTATAAAATAACATTATTAATAATAATGGGAACTTTTTTGCCTGTATTACCATTATACCATGATGTAAGAGTAGTTCCTAAAATCAAGCTTCAAGAAATTCATCTGCCTTTCAGATTACTGAATTTATTAATTTGTGAAAGACTAGCTTTTGTAATATGAAATTCCTCCCTGAAGCAACTAAAAATTACATATAGAATAAGAAAAGCAGCAAGAAAGTAAGACGTGTTTAGATAATAAGCAGCAAGAAAGTAAGACGTGTTCAGCTAATCAAACTCACTGTAGAGGTTGATTTAGTGGTTAAGGGGAATAATTTATCCAAATTTCTTCTTGGGCCACTAAAGTCCAAAAGTTACATTCAACAGATCCCAAAACCAAAAATTAGGCAAAGATGGAAGGACTGAAAGGTGATATACTCTCTTGCAACCAACTGAAACTGTATCGTCACCATGAGAGAAAAGCTTGCAATGGTATATACATAGTCTACACATAATTGTACACACACGTGCACATTCAAAAGTATATGCATAGTCCACACATAAATACAGATACACACACGCAATAGTATATAATAGTCTACACATAAATGCATAAGCACACACACACCACACACACACACACACATACACACACCGAGTGACTGCAAGAAAACTTGGCAGTGCTGCAGGAGTATAAAAATACAACCTGTAGATTCACGGTCCTTTGGCATTCTTCACATAACTGTGCAGCCCAAGTTGGTTCAATCATCTGCAATTTATAATGTTGGGTAATGCCCCAGGCTCGGGCAGAGAGCAACATAAACTTTTATCTAGAAATTCAGCTTAACACATACTTAATTATTTCCCACATGATAAAGATCCAAGTGATGATCACTTGAGGCATTTTAAGGCAAGAAGCAGGAGAAATTTACAGATAGAATCAGATCTATAAAGACATTAGATAGCAATTTTCTTTCTGCTGTACTGTTAAATGACCTCATACTTCTACCATCTAACAACACACAACTGACTCAGTCTCTCCATGTATTACTTCAAATTCTTGAGAGAGGAAAGAGAAAATAGGCTTAGTCTCATCTATAGATAGTAGCGTACACTACTTAAGAAGTGTACATAAAATGTCGGAGATTTGTGGCTAGACTGGCTAGATTCCAAACTCAGCTCAAAATTTCCCTGGGTTTCTAACTGTGAGGAACTTTCTTATGTTTGTGGCAGTTTCTTCATCTGTAAGTGAGATGATAAAGACCAGCGTAAAAGTAGAAGTTATGCCTTGGACATAGCATTTCATCAGCTATTATTATGTATTTTCCCCTTAACTTGAAGTAAAACCCTGCTCTTGTTCACTGTGGCTGAAGTTAGAATCCTGTAGTTTAAGCATGTCTACTTAGCCAAAGGCTCATATTGAGAGTTTGGGTGTCAGTAGCTCATGTCTGTAATTCCTAGCTACTCAGGAAGCTGAGATCCAAAGATTGCAGTTTGAAACCAGCCCAGGCAGGAAACTCCACGATACTCTTATCTTCAATTAAAAACCAGAAAATGGGAAGTGGTGTTGTGACTCAGAGTGGTAGAGTGCAGTCCAAGTGAAAAAGGGACAACACCCAGGCCCTGAGTTCAAGCCCCATGACCTACAAAATAAATAAATAAATAAAAAGAATGATTGAGAGGCAATGAGTGGTAAACATGCCTAATATTAACAGATAAAATACGAGTAACTGATAATAACTAATCAGTCTGATGCAAAGCTTTATTATATAATTACTTCTTTATAAAAATACTTGAATGAAGAGACAGATTATTTTACATTGTTTACACCTGAAAATTTTCCTATTTCCCTATATTATAGATTTACAAATAAATCTATTGTTTCTTAAATAATTTTTCTTTGTTATTATTATAATCATCTGTAGTTTGTATAAGGATGTAAAAGAATAGATTACAAAAATAAAACCTTAATCATTTTATACAAAAGGTCTTCTGTTTAAAATAAATTATAAAAACTTATTAAATATTCCAAAGAGTAATTTTCTTTGGCTTCCTTTTAAAGTTATTGAGATGTTTGTTTTTGTTTATTTTGGTGTTTTAAGGAAGAACATATGATTTAGAAATGGAGGCATAGACTCAGACTAATTCACAACAAAATTAATCTAAATATGGTCTGTCTAGAATCTTGCGATTTCTCATTTAAAAGTGAACAAATGCCTGGTGCTGGTGGCTCAGGCCTGTCATCCTAGCTACTCTGGAGGCTTTCTGAAGATCATGGTTCAAAGCCACCCCAGGCAGGAAAAGTCCATAAGACTCTTATTTCCAATTAACCTCCAGAACCAGGAAGTAGAGCTATGGCTCAAAGTGGTAGAGTGCTAACCTTGAGCAGAAAGTCTCAGGTTATCAGAGTATCCAGGCCCTGAATTCAAGCCCCATGACCGATCAAAAATAAAAGTGAATAAAATAAGTAATGCTTTTCATTTACATGAAAAAAAATAGCATGACTTTTCAATGAGCACAGTGCTCTCACCGATTCTTCTCATTGACCTGGTGAGGTCGGTGAGGGAGAACAGTGTTCTAATTCTGTCTGTTTTACAGATGTTTACTATGGAGGCTCAGAGAAGCTAAGTACACCACTGACATTCACAACACAAATACACCCTAGAACCAGACTCAGGCAGGAGCCCAGCATCCCAGATAGAGTCTTTCCACTGTTCTGCAGCAACCCCTCAAGGCACAAAAACAACCCTACTGCTACACCCTATGTGAGAGGAAACTGTGAGCCACAGTGAACTTTTAAACACAGGTTCCTGTTCAGTTTATTTTTGACTAATTTGTCTCTGGGCTATCAGTCTTCTAGTTGGTATCTGCTTGCAGCCATACTGACCAAGGAGAGAAAAAGCCTAAGTCTGGTCAAAACAAAAGGATATCATTTGTTCAAATCCTTTGTCATCAAATACAATCGCCTTTCATCTGGAAACTTTACATCTGAATATATAGCATGTGAGAGTTTAATGTGCACCAGCAAGAGTCATAGCATTTATAAATATTTATAAACATTACTTAATATCATTCTTTTCCCCCCTGCTTTCTAGAACACGAAGAGAAGTTGTTAAAAGTACTCAACCTTTAAATACAGTGTGTTTAAATTAATTCCTGTTATTACTTCAGTTTCACAGCTGAGTTGTCTTGTAAATAAAACTTTTCCCTCATTAGAAATGAAACCAATCTCCTAGTTCCCCACAGGTCTCGTTTCTTTTACACCATGCCATGCTGCAGGCATCAACCTGGAACCAAGGGAGTTGATGCACAATTGGTGAATTTAACCAGAAATAACTTCCTATGGCATTATGTCACAGCTTCAGAAATGGAAAAAAACACGCATTTTCTTTGCACAGAATTAGAACATTTTAAAGGAATTCTCTCAGAAGTACATAAAATTCAATAAACACCATGATTTAGATTTCTTATGCTATCTCTATTACTTATTCAATAAACCATACTATCATGGGGTAACCTATGTGTGTATGCATCTGTCTTTAGAGTTTTTCCACAATCTTTCTTTGTATGTGTGTGTATGGGTATGCTGGTCTTGGGGTTTGAATTTAGGGTTTGGGTGCTGTCCCTCAGATTTTCGTTTTGTTTTGTTTTTTGCCTTTTTTGCTCAAGGCTAGTTCTCTACCACATGAGCTACAGAGCTCCATCTCCTACTTTTTATTGGCTAGTTGAAGATAAGTCTCACAGATTTGCCTATGTTGGTTGGCTCTTAATTTCAATCCTCTTATCTCATCTTTCTGAGTAGCTAGAATTACAGGTGTGACTTACCAGCATCTGGCAATAATTTGTCTCTTTCTGTCTGTTCGTCATTCATTTTTCTAGGGAGAAACTTTAGTCTCCTGTGGAATTTTTGTTGTTGTTAACTTTTATATAATGACAAGATTCTTCCCACAGGACTTCCAATGAACCAAGATTAAATGTGGAGGGCTAGCATTGTGTAATTCTACCACTTGTGGAAGAGGATCTTGAGTGGAAAGTTGAGGCTAGCCTGGGCAAAGTCAGTGAGACTGTATTCCAGAAATAAATACAAAAATAAAATGATCTGGGTCTATGGCTCAAAAGGTAGAGCATGTGTGAGCCTCCAGGCTAAACTCCCAATACTGAGGTGATAGAAAACAACAAAACAAAAACAACAAAAACCAGAATGAATGTGAGTTTTGTCCATTTCTTTCATAATTCATCATCTCTATTCAGTTCCCATTTGTTTTTCCACACAACACTCCTTTCCTTTTCTTTGGTCTCCATCCCAGATTCCTCCCTTTCTTCCAGTCACCCAACAGTGTGTGTTTCTGAAGACTGCTTTGTTTTTTCTTTCCCCATTTTCAGCACCACCTCTCTGCACTTTTGGGGGGCCCTTTGACACTGATGGTTTCCACGGCTACAGTTCTTGCCCCAACTGATCTCTCTTAGCTGCAGTCTTCCCTGCCCACGGCCACACAATATTCTATTTACCCTGTGCCAATTTTACAGACCTGTTCATTAATATTCACCCTGTCTGCCACATTAGAAACACAGGGTCATTCTTTGCACTTGGTGTAAGCACATCTACATTTTCACTAGATCTGTAAGGCTCTAGATATATCCCTGAATCCAGCGTATGTTGTCAATTGAGGTTTCGGCTGCTTTAACTGAGATCTTTAATATTTCCCCTCTGAACTATCCCCCAGTCCCTTTCCTCTCACTTTCTTTCCTCTTGTGATTCTCTACTTAACACTTAAAGCAATGTGACTAAAGCTCAAATTTAATCAGAACACTTGATCCCTCCCACATTGTATTAACTATACTTGGTTGGTTGGCTTTTCTTTGCTTATACCTTATTATATTTTGTCAAACACTACTTTAAATCTTCAGTCTTAATTCCTGTCTCTGGTGATCATGCATTCGGTGTCAGTACCCACACGTCCTGGCCCCCATTAAATTAGATATTTGAGCGATCTTTTCTTTATACCTGAAATGGCCTGTTAGCCTTCTCTTCTGAATATTTATCATTCATGACAATGTTCTGTTGTAAATTTCTCTGAAATGGCCCCATATTCCTCTAAGTGTTTTACAGAAACTTCATCTAACCTTTAACATAGTGAGCTAAAGTTATCATCTTATATATCTGTCTGCCATGTTAGGTAATGAGGGGAAAATGACCATTTTTTAATTTTCCTCCATTCCATCATGTAGTTTAGGATTTAGCATATGGTTAGACCTTTAACTCCAAACTCAATAAATGAACCTACCACTCAAATCAAAATCTCTCATCATTAGGTGAAAGGTAAACATAATCTCTTAAGATTACCTTAAAGTCTGAAAAGACTCCTCTAGGCTTTTTTTATGTGCCTCATATTTTAACTTGTCTGGTAGGTAGTGTCTTCACCTATGTACCTTTCTGTTTTAGTCAGTTCAGGCTTTTATAAAATATACAAAATTCAAAAGGGTTTCCTAAAGTAAGGTGTGTTATGTTTCAGAGTTCTGAAGGCTGAGAAGTCTGAAACAAAGGACAGTTGGTTTTATGGTTTTTCTGGTGAGAACTTTCCTTCTAGCTTGCAAGCAGTCATGTAGGGTGAGGGAGAGAGAGAATAAGTCTTCTGATCTCTTCTTTTTTTTTTCTTTCATTCGTGGGGCCTGAACTCTGGGCCTGGGCGCTGCCCCTCAGCTCTTCAGCTCAAGGCTAGTGCTCTACCACTTGAGCCACAGCACCACTTCCAGCTTTTTCTGCTTATGTAGTGTTGAGAAATAGAACCCAGGGCCTCATGCATGCAAGGCAAGCACTCTACCACTGAGCCACCTTCCCTCTGATCTCTTCTTATGAGACCAATAAATCAATCATGAATCCTTCACTGGACTTTATTGTAAACCTTATTACATACAACTTAACTATTTTATAATAGCATCACACTGAGGGGTCAACGTTGTTTCAGCCAGTAAATTTGAGAGAGATAGGAACATTCAGTCCATAGTATTTTTCAGCTGGCTTTCTCCATTTTTGATATCTACAATGGTAGAACAGTGCTTAAACAACTCAGTAACCTTGTTTTCTCAAATTTTGTTCCCCAAATCTCCATGACAGTTAAATAATGTATCATGACCAGTGTACATACTATATATCCACCTATTAAAATTTTAAACTCATAAGGAATAAGATGAAGGCAAATAAAATACTTTTATGACCAACATTTAAGCGGAAGTAGCTGTCTGTATTTATATTACAGCTATAAAATGGATCGACTATGGAACATTTATGAGTAGGTGCCTGTTTATAGAGTTCCTTAAGCTTCAATTTGTATTATTGTTCCTTGATTTTTCTATATACTTCCTTTTATGTCTATCTGTTTAGATATTGAAGGACAGCTGAAATCTTGTCTCTCTAGTGATTCCCAAGTCAATGACTAAAGCTGAACTTTCTCCTGTTAAGTTTTCATAGCACACACCAGTTGGAAAATATGCTTGTGGAATTGTAGTTTTATAACTAAATTTTTTTTATTTTATTTTGTTATAAAGGTGTTGTACAGAGAGGCTACAGTTACGTAAGTAAGGTAATGAGTACATTTCTTGTTGGAGTGGGCTCCTTTATTTTCTCACTATCTCTCCCCCACACTCCTGTTTTATAACTTTTTATGCCTATAGTCTACCCATTTGGATAAAAGACAGCATGTTTAGAACTTTTCATTCCCTACATACAATCGACATTACAGAGTAGGCCCTAATGAATATTTGTTGGAAAGAGGAAGAAAGGAGTGAGAAGTAGATTAGCTTTATGGGAATTAATGGTGAATACCACCCAATTTCCCTTCCCTCCATTTCCTTTCCATTCCCTCCCCTACCTTCCCCTCCCCTCTTCTTCTCCCATTTCTTCCCCCTACCTTCCCCTATGAAATTTAGTGTGTCCCACTGAAAATCTGACAGAATAATTGGCCTCTGTTATGTTCAGTTTTTCTTGATATGTCACAGTTCTGCTTTGGGAAGCTCATTGTCCAAACCCTGAGAATTGCTACTGCTTAACATCTAATTGCATCATTGACTCATTTGTGGAACACGTTTAAAACATAAAGAGATATTCTTTCATGGGGTAAATTATAATCCAGATCATTTTGTATCTGCTAATGGTTACATACAGTTGAAATCTCCTGCTTTAAAAACTGGCCATTTACCAGTGATGTGAAATTGGTAACAAGCTAAGCCTCTTAGAGACTGTTTCTCCATCCTTCAAAGTGTGGGTGGCAAAACTTCTTTCATCAGAGTTGGCACAAACATTTAACAAGTCTGGAAATTATTTGGCTCACACTTTGCTTCAGATCAAGTTAGTTCTCATGCCTCAAATAATTCTCAACAAAATGATTCTTAGCACCATGAAGAAACCTAACAGAGTAGATCTGCAATGTCAAATTTTGGAAATTATGTGAATGGGAGTATTTTCTCCCAACAACGGTTGCATAATACGCTGGCAAAGTTAGAGTTAAATTTTTTCTGGATGCTAGTTAAAGGTTAAACTAATTCCCTGATAAGCTTCATGTGAAGAAATGGAAAGACTTGGGAAAATTTGTGTTATATGAGGTAAGCCAGACCTAAAGTCACATAGATTGCATGGTTTCCCTCATTTGTGGTAACTAGAATGTGCCTATAAATCCTCAAGTAAACACACTGGATAGTAAAAGAAAAATACCTTGGGACATGATAAATTATACAGTTCTCTAGATATTCACACAGTGAGATCAAAGGAGGGTATTCTTAGGAGAGGATCACATAGCTATGTGCATATGATCATATAAAATACTATTATCAAAATGAACTGCAAGAAATGGAAACAAAAGCTTTTTTTCCCCCTTTGTTGTTTTTGTGTTCATTTCCTTTTGTCTTATTTGTTTGCTTCTCTGTCTTTGGGAGGGTAAGAGGGGCCAGAAATAGTGGGACAAAGGGTAAACAAATGCAGCAGTGGTACTCACTAGACACTATGTTGAAAATGAACTATATAACTTGTGGGTGGGGACAGGAGGGAAAAGCTGGGAGCAAGCAAGGGCAGGGGTGACATTGTTCAAAAGAAATGTACTCTGTATCTGTCTCATGTAACTATAATCCCTTTGTACATCACCCTTGCAATAACAATAATTTTTTTTAAAAAAGAAGGTGCAGAGAGAATTTAATGAAAAGTTGACAGACTTTGAAAAAGAAAGATTGGTGTGATTAAAATCAGTAAGTACAGAGTATCCATGGATTACCCTTCTTTTGTCAGCCTTTAGCACAGGCAAGACAGACTTAGAAGTTTGTCATGGGCAATTTGTTATGCAGACATCATATACTAAAATAGCGACAGCATCAATAGGATCACTGTCCAAATATAGGTCCTTTATCAACTGAATAATGTCACCGAGAGAGAACTACATTTAAAAATATATTACTCTTGAAAATGTCCAGGTATTTGTAGCATATTTGTTTGTATCAGGACCACATATAGTAACCAAGTAGATAGTTTTACTGTATTTTACCTCTAGTTCTTTTCTTAGGAAATGCTTTAGAATCCTTTTAGGGTCCGGAGTGAGGTAGAGACCCATGGCAAGGTGCTTTGAGGTGCATCCACGTGATTTCCTGAAGAGTTTGACATAGTCTGAAAGTCTATTTCTCTAAGTGTTATTAGTAAATGGGTTTATTTTTCTTTCTGGAATTGGGTATTAGAACTCCAGCAAGGACATTCAGCTCTCCGCTGCAGGAATAGGCCACTGGAAAGGAAATAGAATCCATTCTGTAGTTTTTGTTTGTATGAAGACATGAGCTTGGTTCCTTGTACACCTCAAGCATCTGGGATATCAAATCTGAAATAGATGGAGAGGTCTGTTAGGAAAAGGACATTGGCACTGAGCTCAGCAAAGCCCAAGAATGCAGTATTATGTTGGCAATGGTGAATCCAATATGAACTATTATGGCTCAGGCTGACAGGTATTATTATGTATTGAGTCATTAACTACATGTATTGAGTGCTTTCCATCCTTAAAGCACTTTAACATGTAGATGAGTAGTCAAGTCTATCTCAAGAAAGTCTGGTATAGGCACATGAGGCGGTTAGTTAACATGTATGTTTGTTTGTGTTAGAATTGGGGGGAGAAGTAAGGTTAAAGGAGCTGCTAAATTACTGTACTAAGAGACAGAATTGTTTATGTGGGAGATGAGGGGAGAAGGAAAGTTAAGTGAGGAACTAAATTACTGTACTAAGAATATTCTAAGGAGAGAGAGAGAGAGAGAGAGAGAG